>NW_027138586.1:0-41984 GCF_035084215.1 Heptranchias perlo | reverse complement strand
TAATTTCAAAATTTGCAGATGACACAAAACTTGGAAGTGCAGTAAACAGTGAGGGGGATAGTGATAGACTTCAAGAGGATATAGACAGGCTGGTGGAATGGGCGGACACATTAGATGAAATTTAACGCAGAAAAATGCGAAGTGATACATTTCAGTAGGAAGAATGAGGAGAGGCAATATAAACTAGAGGGCACAATTCTAAAAGGGGTACAGGAACACAGAGATCTGGGGGTGTATGTGCACAAATCGTTGAAGGTGGCAGGGCAGGTTGAGAAAGCGGTTAAAAAAGCATACAGGATCTTGGGCTTTATAAATAGAGGCATAGAGTACAAAAGCAAGGAAGTTATGATGAACCTTTATAAAACACTGGTTCGGCCACACCTAGAGTATTGTGTTCAATTCTGGGCACCACACTTTAGGAAAGATGCGAAGGCCTTAGAGAGAGTGCAGAAGAGATTCACTAGAATGATTCCAGGGATGAAGGACTTCAGTTATGTGGATAGACTGGAGAAGCTGGGGTTGTTCTCCTTGGAACAGAGACAGTTGCGAGGAGATTTGATAGAGGTATTCAAAATCATGAAGGGTCTAGACAGAGTAGATAGAGAGAAACTGTTCCCATTGGTGGAAGGGTCAAGCACCAGAGGACATAGATTTATGGTGATTGGCAAAAGAACTAAAGGTGACATGAGGAAAATCTTTTTTACCCAGCGAGTGGTTAGGATCTGGAATGCACTGCCCGAGGGGGTGGTGGAGGCAGATTCAATCATGGCCTTCAAAAGGGAACTGGATAAGTACTTGAAAAGAAAAAATGTGCAGGGCTACGGGGATAGGGCGGGGGAGTGGGACTAGCTGGATTGCTCTTGCATAGAGCCAGCACGGACTCGATGGGCCGAATGGCCTCCTTCTCTGCTGTAACCTTTCTATGATTCCATGATCTGGAGCCTGTGTTTATTTAACACTAATGATAGATTATGGCCTGACAGGTGGGCCGCTCCACCACAGCAGAATAATATTGTGTTTTACATGGTATAATGTTCCTGTCCTTATAACACTTAGTGTGAGCAGTTCCACAGCAGAGTAGATCTCCTGCTTGGGGGTTGTGGGGTCGCCTTATATCCCACTAGTGCTTAAGGGTTTTATTTACACTTGTAACTTGTTGCTGCAATTTGTTTCTCTAAAATGCAGAATTTATCCAGCTTCTGATGTTTTCTGTTGAACAGGTTGAAAGTTATGAGCGGCTAACTCCCATGACCATTCTGGACTCAGCCCTGGAGTCTCTGGATAACCTGCGTCCTGGTGACTGCATTGTGTGCTTCAGTAAAACCGACATCTACTCACTCAGTCGTCAGATTGAGGCTCGCGGACTAGAATGTGCGGTGATATACGGCAGTCTCCCGCCTGGTAAATAACATTTCATCTCTTCGTAACTAAGTGTTCGTAGGTCGTGGTATGTGGGCGGGTCGTGGTATGTGGGCGGGTCGTGGTATGTTCATATGTCATAAATGGCAGCCAACACGGATTTGTTAAAAATAAACCATGTCTGACAAACTTGATTGAGTTCTTTGATGAAGTAACGGAGAGGGTTGATGAGGGCAGTGTGGTTGATGTTATATATATGGACTTTCAGAAGGTGTTTGATAAATTGCCACATAATAGACTTGTTAGCAAATTTGAAACCCGTGGGATTAAAGGGACAGTGGCAGCGTGGATACAAAATTGGCCACGGGACAGAAAGCAGAGAGTAGTGGTGACCGGTTGTTTTTCGGACTAGAGAGAAGTATACAGTGGTGTTCCCCAGGGGTCAGTATTAGGGCCACTGCATTTAGGTAGGAAGAATGAGGAGAAGCAATATAAACTAAATGGCACAATTTTAAAGGGGGTGCAGGAACAGAGAGACCTGAGGATTTATGTACCCAAGTCTTTGAAGGTGGCAGGACAAGTTTCCCTTGAGGTTAGAAAATAAGAGTTTTATAAAAATAAGTAAACCTTTTTTTAAATTAGTGTTCCTTTCATCAGTCTAAAATCTGGAGTATTTGAATAAAGCACTTGTCCTAGCCGCCCCTTTAATAAAGATAAGCTGTCGGGTTTGGGTGAAGTCTGATTAATGGAGATGATGTTGTGTAGACCTGTGCCATAGGACTTCAGTCCCTGACCTGATTATTCTATTATTATCCACGTTCTTCTAGTGGTTCAGTGGGTAAAGTTCCATCCCCAGTGTGGTGCTGAGCTGCCCAGACTAAGAAGGTCCAGTTTCGATCCTCAGTATGTGCTCTGTTAGCTATTCCCAGGTAGGGCAACAGCATTCCCAGGTTGGAATGCTTTAATTAGTGTCTGTGACCTTGAGCTGTGTGTGTGGTGGGGAGGGAGTTAGCGAGGGTTTCCAGTCCTGCTGACTAGACAGTGACCACTGCTGGATAGAATGTGCACATGCACATCGAGTGAGGACAGGTTCGACTGTGATGTTCTTCATGGTCGAATAGCTTGCTGACACTGATGCTCACACTTGCCTGCTTGAGTACAGTACCAGAGGACACTCCAGTGTGGAAATATATCCCAGCTAGGAATCCAGAGTGCAGGAGGAAAAGGGAAGAACGCGAATGAGAAAATAGTTGGGGAAGATACATTTCAGACAGGGGCTTAATGTGGGGACACCTTTTAAAAATGACTCTCTGTCATTAAGTTGAATGATGCTGAGCCAAAGAAGGAAACATTAGGACCAAACATTAGGTGACCAAAACCTTGGTCAAAGATTTAAGTTTTAAGGAGGGTCTTAAGGCAGAGAGAGAGGTAGAGAGGCAGACAGGTTTAGGAAGGGAATTCCAGAGCTTAGGGCCTAGGCAGCTGAAGGCAGGGCCGCCATTGGTGGAGCGATTAAAATCGGGGATGTGCAAGAGGCCAGAATTGGAGGAGCACAGAGTTCTCGGAGGGTTGTAGGGCTGGAGGAGGTTACAGAGAGAGGGAGGGGTGAGGCCATGGAGGGATTTGAAAACAAGGATGAGAATTTTAAAATTGAGGCGTTCCCAGACCGGGAGCCACTGTAGGTCAGTGAGCACAGGGGCGATGTGCGAGTTAGGATACGGGCAGCAGAGTTATGGATGAGCTGATGTTTATGCAAGATGGGAGGCTGGCCTTT
The DNA here is from genome assembly GCF_035084215.1 of Heptranchias perlo. NCBI lineage: Eukaryota > Metazoa > Chordata > Chondrichthyes > Hexanchiformes > Hexanchidae > Heptranchias > Heptranchias perlo. Next base: position 38,851 of record NW_027138586.1, on the reverse strand, counting down.
TTGTCCTATTACACTTCTATGAAGCGTCCTGGGACGTTTGCACCAGTAACAATGCTTGATGCTTCTCAGTTATGACCAGAAACCGACTGGCACATTTCCAACCTCCATTGTTCACTGGCCAGGCAGCAATTAAACTCTGAATGACCAAAGTGGCCATAAAGGGGCACAACTCTACTGTGGAAGAATAATAGAAAGAACTTGGTCATTCTATAGTGCCTGTCACATATTCAGCATGTTCCAAAACGCTTTACAACCCATTACTTATTTTGAAGTGTAGTCACTGTTTTCTGTGGAAAACAATCCATTGTGCATTACATGGTACACTGCTGATAAGATCAGGAGTTTATATCACTCTATTTATCATGAACAACACAGGAGATGGAATAATATATATATATGCACATATCTTTGTGTGTGTTTCTGTCACACGAAGTGCTCATAATATGCAAGGTTTTTAATATATTAAATCTATTATATAATTTCATTAAAAACTCAAAGTACCTATGGAAGAAGATTTGAAGACATGCATTTATATAGCACCTTTCACAACCTCAGGTTGGTTGAGGGACACCGGGGAAAACTCCCTTGCTCTTCTTCAAATCGTGCCTGAGGGCAGGTTTAATGTCTCATCCGAAGGATGGCACCTCCGACAGTGCAGCACTCCCTCAGTACTGCTCAAGTCTCTGGAGTGGGACTTGAACCCACAACCTTCTGACTCGGAGACGAAAGTGCTACCCTATGAGCCACAGCTGTTTTCAATGTCACACCTCCCTGTCACAGTCTCTGAGACACATAAACTATTAGTATAAAATAGTAATTATCATCACCCTGTGATTGCACAGTCTGGTTCCCAGAAATCTGTTTCCTGAAATGTATTTTATTGCCATTTATTTTGGTAACTGATAGTTCTCTGGTCTGAAATAAGGATTTAAGCAAAAATTTAAAAAATACATATTTCATAAAGTGTGATAAATTTATCCATGTCTTTTATGCCTTTTAATTCCTTCATTAAAGTTATTACTTAATGGCCTCAGTTTCTCCCTAAAGCCTGGACTTGGACTCGATATTTTTGCCCAGAGTTGTGACTCTATGAGCTGAGTTTTGAGTGTACCTAATTTCCCGGGATGTATCCGGACCATTCAGTCAGCTATACTGTTTGTTGACGGTTAGAAAATAGTAATGTTCTAGTCACAGATGGAGATGGGGGGGGGGGGGGGGGGAGTAGAGAGATAGGGGGGGGGGGGGGGAAGCAGAGAGAGAGAGAGACAAAGAGAAGCAGGCAGAGGGAGTGAGAGAGAGGCGGGCAGCGAGAGTGAGGGAGGGAGAGGCGGGCAGAGAGTGTGAGGGAGGGAGAGGCGGGGAGGGAGAGGCGGGCAGAGAGAGAGAGTGAGGGAGGGAGAGGCGGGGAGGGAGAGGCGGGCAGAGAGAGAGAGAGGGAGGGAGAGGCGGGCAGAGAGAGTGAGGGAGGGAGGGAGAGGCGGGCAGAGTGTGAGGGAGGGAGGGAGAGGCGGGCAGAGAGAGTGAGGGAGGGAGGGAGAGGTGGGCAGAGAGAGTGAGGGAGGGAGAGAGAGGCGGGCAGAGAGTGAGGGAGGGAGAGAGAGGCGGGCAGAGAGAATGAGGGAGGGAGAGAGTGAGGGAGGGAGAGAGAGGCGGGCAGAGAGAGTGAGGGAGGGAGAGAGAGGCGGGCAGAGAGAGTGAGGGAGGGAGGGAGAGGCGGGCAGAGAGAGTGAGGGAGGGAGAGAGAGGCGGGCAGAGAGTGAGGGAGGGAGAGAGAGGCGGGCAGAGAGAATGAGGGAGGGAGAGAGTGAGGGAGGGAGAGAGAGGCGGGCAGAGAGAGTGAGGGAGGGAGAGAGGCGGGCAGAGAGAGTGAGGGAGGGAGAGAGAGGCGGGCAGAGAGTGAGGGAGGGAGAGGCGGGCAGAGAGAGTGAGGGAGGGAGAGAGAGGCGGGCAGAGAGAGTGAGGGAGGGAGAGAGAGGCGGGCAGAGAGAGTGAGGGAGGGAGAGGCGGGCAGAGAGAGTGAGGGAGGGAGAGGCGGGCAGAGAGTGAGGGAGGGAGAGGCGGGCAGAGAGAGTGAGGGAGGGAGAGGCGGGCAGAGAGAGTGAGGGAGGGAGAGGCGGGCAGAGAGAGTGAGGGAGGGAGAGGCGGGCAGAGAGAGTGAGGGAGGGAGAGGCGGGCAGAGAGAGTGAGGGAGGGAGAGGCGGGCAGAGAGAGTGAGGGAGGGAGAGGCGGGCAGAGAGAGTGAGGGAGGGAGAGGCGGGCAGAGAGAGTGAGGGAGGGAGAGGCGGGCAGAGAGAGTGAGGGAGGGAGAGGCGGGCAGAGAGAGTGAGGGAGGGAGAGGCGGGCAGAGAGAGTGAGGGAGGGAGAGGCGGGCAGAGAGTGAGGGAGGGAGAGGCGGGCAGAGAGAGTGAGGGAGGGAGAGGCGGGCAGAGAGAGTGAGGGAGGGAGAGGCGGGCAGAGAGAGTGAGGGAGGGAGAGGCGGGCAGAGAGAGTGAGGGAGGGAGAGGCGGGCAGAGAGAGTGAGGGAGGGAGAGGCGGACAGAGAGAGTGAGGGAGGGAGAGGCGGGCAGAGAGAGTGAGGGAGGGAGAGGCGGGCAGAGAGAGTGAGGGAGGGAGAGGCGGGCAGAGAGAGTGAGGGAGGGAGAGGCGGGCAGAGAGAGTGAGGGAGGGAGAGGCGGGCAGAGAGAGTGAGGGAGGGAGAGGCGGGCAGAGAGAGTGAGGGAGGGAGAGGCGGGCAGAGAGAGTGAGGGAGGGAGAGGCGGGCAGAGAGAGTGAGGGAGGGAGAGGCGGGCAGAGAGAGTGAGGGAGGGAGAGGCGGGCAGAGAGAGTGAGGGAGGGAGAGGCGGGCAGAGAGAGTGAGGGAGGGAGAGGCGGGCAGAGAGAGTGAGGGAGGGAGAGGCGGGCAGAGAGAGTGAGGGAGGGAGAGGCGGGCAGAGAGAGTGAGGGAGGGAGAGGCGGGCAGAGAGAGTGAGGGAGGGAGAGGCGGGCAGAGAGAGTGAGGGAGGGAGAGGCGGGCAGAGAGAGTGAGGGAGGGAGAGGCGGGCAGAGAGAGTGAGGGAGGGAGAGGCGGGCAGAGAGAGTGAGGGAGGGAGAGGCGGGCAGAGAGAGTGAGGGAGGGAGAGGCGGGCAGAGAGAGTGAGGGAGGGAGAGGCGGGCAGAGAGAGTGAGGGAGGGAGAGGCGGGCAGAGAGAGTGAGGGAGGGAGGGAGTGGCGGGCAGAGAGAGTGAGGGAGGGAGAGGCGGGCAGAGAGAGTGAGGGAGGGAGGGAGGGAGGGGCGGGCAGAGAGAGTGAGGGAGGGAGGGAGGGAGGGGCGGGCAGAGGGAGGGAGGGGCGGCGGGCAGAGGGAGGGAGGGGCGTGCGGAGGGGGAGGGAGGGGCGTGCAGAGGGGGAGGGAGGGGCGTGCAGAGGGGGGGGAGGGGCGTGCAGAGGGGGGGGGAGGGGCGTGCAGAGGGGGAGGGAGGGGCGTGCAGAGGGGGAGGGAGGGGCGTGCAGAGGGGGAGGGAGGGGCGTGCAGAGGGGGAGGGAGGGGCGTGCAGAGGGGGAGGGAGGGGCGTGCAGAGGGGGAGGGAGGGGCGTGCAGAGGGGGAGGGAGGGGCGTGCAGAGGGGGAGGGAGGGGCGTGCAGAGGGAGGGCAGAGAGGGAGGAAGGAGGGGGGATGGGGCAGAGAGAGAGAGATGGGGGCAGACAAAGAGAAGCAGGCAGGCGGAGGGAGGGAGGGGCAGGCGGAGGGAGGGAGGGAGGGGCAGGCGGAGGGAGGGAGGGAGGGAGGGGCAGGCGGAGAGAGCGAGAGACAGGCAGAGGCATACAGAGACCTTGTTTTAATTTGGTTTTCCAAATAAAATAAAGTGAGATTAATTTTGAAAGCTCTAGTTACCACCTGTAGATGATGGTTAGCATTTAGAATTCTAGCTGCGAGAGAGAGACAGAGACAAAACACCAAACTCAATGTTTCCAGCGATCCATCAGAATGTCACTGGCCAGTGCCAGACATAGGATGCCCTTCCAATGTTTTCAGCCCCATGCCCCGCCCCTCCTCTTATTACTGACTAACACCAGCAATCTACCCATGAGCTAAACCTTACCTACCACCTCTAATTATGCCAAACCCCAAGTTCCCACTCCACAAATCATAGGACTCCCCAATACTGCCAAATACCAGCCCCACTGCAGAATTAGCAAAACTCCAGCAACCCCATTCCAGCGTTACCCCGATCCCAGGACCATCTCCCAGTCTTACCCCGATCCCAGGACCATCTCCCAGCGTTACCCCGATCCCAGGACCATCTCCCAGCGTTACCCCGATCCCAGGACCATCTCCCATCGTTACCCCGATCCCAGGACCATCTCCCAGAGTTACCCCGATCCCAGGACCATCTCCCAGAGTTACCCCGATCCCAGGACCATCTCCCAGCGTTACCCCGATCCCAGGACCATCTCCCAGCGTTACCCCGTTCCCAGGACCATCTCCCAGCGTTACCCCGATCCCAGGACCACCTCCCAGCGTTACCCCGTTCCCAGGACCATCTCCCAGCGTTACCCCGATCCCAGGACCATCTCCCAACGTTACCCCGATCCCAGGACCATCTCCCAGCGTTACCCCGATCCCAGGACCACCTCCCAGCGTTACCCCGATCCCAGGACCACCTCCCATCGTTACCCCGATCCCAGGACCACCTCCCAGCGTTACCCCGATCCCAGGACCACCTCCCATCGTTACCCCGATCCCAGGACCACCTCCCAGCGTTACCCCGATCCCAGGACCATCTCCCAGCGTTACCCCGATCCCAGGACCATCTCCCAGCGTTACCCCGATCCCAGGACCATCTCCCAGCGTTACCCCGATCCCAGGACCATCTCCCAGCGTTACCCCGATCCCAGGACCATCTCCCAGCTTTACCCCGATCCCAGGACCATCTCCCAGCGTTACTCCGATCCCAGGACCACCTCCCAGCGTTACCCCGATCCCAGGACCACCTCCCAGCGTTACCCCGATCCCAGGACCACCCCCCAGTGTTCAAAACTTCGGCACGTCCTGTATTTAAAGCTCTTGACTCACTGGATTCGTCATTCAGCGTAGGGCTGTTCGAGGCAACTAGCTGTGTTTAGCAGGCTTCGGCTCAAAGCACGACTGGCTCCTATTCATGGAAAAAGTGGCCACAGCATTTCAAACTGCAACAGTGCCACATAAGAGACTCACTATGAAAATTAATGCACAAAGTAGTTCAGAAAATATAGCACCTTTCTCTCTGTCTGTGTATCTATCTATCTTTCACTCACGTGTCAGTAATGAGAATGTTTACATTTTCTAACAATCAACAAAATCAAGGTGACGGAGCCTTTGCTTTCAAAATTCAATGCATTTTTGATTGTTTTTTTTTAAAAGAACTCAAATTAGGATGAGGAAAGACATTATTTAAAAAGGTGAAACTTTCCCATGTTTAGCCCTAACTTACTTGCTGGTGGTCTGCTGCAGCTCTTGAGAAAATATAACTGAGGGGTGGGAGTCAGTCATGTGGGAAGAATAAGCCAATCAGGTGTGATAGAATAAATTTGCATAAATTAGGATAAATTTTTCCACAATGAAGTATTGCACTAAAATGTTACACATAAGTGTGATAGTATGTACTATACAGAAGACATATTGTAATACCAGTGACTCTCCTATGATGCTGATAGGGAGTCAGAATACGCTGTTTTATTCTGTGTAATGTACCAGATATCAGGGCCATTGATTTACTGTCATTGAACTCTAATAGATTCTTCATTACCAAGTGTTGTGGAAGTGTTGCTCGTACTTTGTTTCACATCGTGTCATATTTACATTGATGGAGTAAATCAGTGGCCTTGATGATTATTATTATATGTTTATTTAGTTATGTAATGATTTTTCTTTACTTTTCCTTGAAGTCCAGGATCCACAGGGAGCTGGTAGGGAAGAATGTTCCAGGTAGCAGGTAGGTAGGGGGGCTCAGGATGATGTGGTTTGGTCGTGTTGAGAGGGTCGGCTTGGGGACGGGAGGACTGGAGTATCTTTGGCGGAGGGTGGAGGAAGCAGAGGGCTGATGGTTTGGGAGTGCTCCTAGGGTCTCGGAATATTTGAATGGGCAGTTCTGAAGTCTGGGAATATTGGGAGTGGTGTGTTGGGAGTATGGAAGTGGAGGAAGAAGTTTTCTGAGTTGTGGCAGTCATGGGAGGGGGTGGTCTAGGGGTGTGGGAGCATTAGAGTGCGAACTTTGGGGAGAGAGATTGCTGGTAGGGGGCTAGGGGGAGGGAAACAGTGGGAGAGAAGGGTTGGTGGCCTTGACATGTGACCCTGCAAGACTCTGTGCTCGGACTGTTTTGTATCTACATTGAGTTCTTCAAAACACTTACCATGCTTTTAGTATCTTAGTGAAAAGCACAGTTGTCATTATAAAGAACTTGAAGAAGATTCCCGGGTCATGGTTGAAAGCATAACAATTGCATTTTTCTCAAGTGTGGGTCAGCAGATGGGAGTGGGAGGAAAGGCAGGGGTGGGAACAGTGAGGTGGTAGAAGTGGTGTGTGTTAAAAAAAAGAAAGATGTGCATTTCTATCGTGCCTTTCACAACCTCAGGACGTCCCAAAGTTAAGAAGTTGCAGACGTTGTGGCACCGATGGGTTCTTGGGGGGGCGGGGAGAGGTGGGGAGGGAGGAAGAAGCTCACAACATTTGAAGATTGCTTTGCGTCAGTAAGAGAGACAGTTGCAAGAGGGTAGGAAATGTAAATTTTAAGAATCATTGTTTAAAAAAGATGGAACTTTTCTACATTTATATTTGGCTTGGAGATGTTCAGTTATTTTTAGTTTGTTTTAACTGATTTACCCACAGTCAGCTTGAGTAAGTGGCAGTCAGGTCTTAAGAGTGACATTGTTACGGGGAGTGTGGTGATGCACCAAATTGCAAGTCTTTATATTTATTGGCTGGTCTCCGGTGGGGCTGGTCTCTTTCTTTCTTTCTCTCCCATCAGCTGACACCTTCTGCATTATGACTGTACATACTTCCCTTGTCACACTTTCTTACCTCCAGTGCCACGATTTTTGTCACACATTATGACACTAATGCTTGTAGTCACAGCAGTTTCCGTGACTTTTAATGGGTCTCACCTTTACTATCCTTGCATTTCAGTCCGACACGAGGTGGCTCTCTTCCTTGCTTTGATTCTCCTTTAGCCTCTTCCCTCAGTTCAAAGTATTCTATTAAAACCCACAGCCTGTCAACAGTTTGAACATTTAGAAAGTTTATACTGCTCAGTGTTTTGAGTTTCAGGCCTCAGGTTTATTCAGATTTCATTTTTTTTTGTGCCACTGAACAATATTGGCTGCAGTTTAAAACCACCTTCCAGGATGCCCCTGGAGCCTGAGATGCAATGTGTTTAAAGCTGCTTCTGCCCACAGTTGCTATGTTACTGCCTCATGTACAGAGTTAGCACATCCTATAGAAGCCTTTAAACCATTTTTGATGTGATTTTTCTGAACAGATTTTACTGTTTGGTGCTTTTAATGTGCTCAGTGATTTCTGTTTCTTCACACTGGTGAGGGGGATCGTTAACTCACTGACCTATCCCAAGAGAGATCGCTGGTCTTTTATAAAACTCCTTTACCAGTTTCCCTGTTTATCCGCAGATGCTGGATCTTGCTGGGGTATTGCTTCACTGCTCCCCACAGGCACTGGATCTTGCTGGGGTATTGATTCCCTGATCCACAGGCACTGGATCTTGCTGGGGTATTGCTTCACTGATCCACAGGCACTGGATCTTGCTGGGGTATTGCTTCACTGCTCCCCACAGGCACAGGATCTTGCTGGGGTATTGCTTCACTGATCCACAGGCACTGGATCTTGCTGGGGTATTGCTTCACTGATCCACAGGCACTGGATCTTGCTGGAGTATTGCTTCACTGATCCACAGGCACTGGATCTTGCTGGGGTATTGCTTCACTGCTCCCCACAGGCACAGGATCTTGCTGGGGTATTGCTTCACTGATCCACAGGCACTGGATCTTGCTGGGGTATTGCTTCACTGCTCCCCACAGGCACAGGATCTTGCTGGGGTATTGCTTCACTGATCCACAGGCACTGGATCTTGCTGGGGTATTGCTTCCCTGATCCCCACAGGCACTGGATCTTGCTGGGGTATTGCTTCACTGCTCCCCACAGGCACTGGATCTTGCTGGGGTATTGCTTTCCTGATCCACAGGCACTGGATTTTGCTGGGGTATTGCTTCCCTGATTCCGACAGGCACTGGATCTTGCTGGGGTATTGCTTCACTGATCCACAGGCACTGGATCTTGCTGGGGTATTGTTTCTCTGATCCCTACAGGCACTGGATTTTGCTGGAATAGTGTTTCCCTGATCCCCACAGGCACTGGATCTTGCTGGGGTATTGTTTCTCTGATCCCTACAGGCACTGGATTTTGCTGGAATAGTGTTTCCCTGATCCCCACAGGCACTGGATCTTGCTGGGGTATTGTTTCTCTGATCCCTACAGGCACTGGATTTTGCTGGAATAGTGTTTCCCTGATCCCCACAGGCACTGGATCTTGCTGGGGTATTGTTTCTCTGATCCCTACAGGCACTGGATTTTGCTGGAATAGTGTTTCCCTGATCCCCACAGGCACTGGATCTTGCTGGGGTATTGTTTCTCTGATCCCTACAGGCACTGGGCTCACACATGAAGAGTTAGCATCTTGGTGTGATTCTGCAGGCAGGACCCAGCTTGAGCCAGGAGGGGAGGGTCTTGGATTCTCATATAATCTGTCATTGAATCTGTTTGTATATTTAAACAGTAATATTTTTGTAATGAGGAGAATGACTAAAAGTGATGAGTGCTTCTGTGAAACTAATTTTGCTTTGGGTTGATTAATGCAGAGAGACACAGTAACATGTGCCACGGATTATTTGGTGATTTTGGTGTGTGGTCATCACGGAGAGGGATGTCAGTGTTGGGGAATGGAAGGATTGGCACACCGTCCCGGTGTTACTGCCCAGTTTGTGGTTGTTTCTAACATGGAGCCAGAAATTAATCGGCACACTTCTGCAAACTCCTGTCATAGAAAGGAAGCACATCCAGGTTGCAGCACCCCAGATATGTGGGGCGCAGTAAGGTTTCTTCTCCTGTGTCCCCAGCAATATGCTGCTGCTCCTCCCTCCCTCAACCTGTGTAAACTGTTTGTTTTGGGCAGTGTTGCTCACAAACTCTCTGTTGGGAGCCACAATTCCAACTAATGTGCTGGTGAAGAGCCAATTTCTGTAACACTGCAGTATCCCGACCCACAGCGAGGGGCACGAGACTGGGTCTGTGATTTCCCCCTCACCGAGCCCCTGGTTTCCATCAAGATAGGGGGCGGTTTCCAAATGGAGGCCGAGGGCCCGTCTCGGGGCGAGTCGCGCGGGGCCCGTCTCGGGGCGAGTCGCGCGGGGCCCGTCTCGGGGCGAGTCGCGCGGGGCCCGTCTCGGGGCGAGTCGCGCGGGGCCCGTCTCGGGGCGAGTCGCGCGGGGCCCGTCTCGGGGCGAGTCGCGCGGGGCCCGTCTCGGGGCGAGTCGCGCGGGGCCCGTCTCGGGGCGAGTCGCGCGGGGCCCGTCTCGGGGCGAGTCGCGCGGGGCCCGTCTCGGGGCGAGTCGCGCGGGGCCCGTCTCGGGGCGAGTCGCGCGGGGCCCGTCTCGGGGCGAGTCGCGCGGGGCCCGTCTCGGGGCGAGTCGCGCGGGGCCCGTCTCGGGGCGAGTCGCGCGGGGCCCGTCTCGGGGCGAGTCGCGCGGGGCCCGTCTCGGGGCGAGTCGCGCGGGGCCCGTCTCGGGGCGAGTCGCGCGGGGCCCGTCTCGGGGCGAGTCGCGCGGGGCCCGTCTCGGGGCGAGTCGCGCGGGGCCCGTCTCGGGGCGAGTCGCGCGGGGCCCGTCTCGGGGCGAGTCGCGCGGGGCCCGTCTCGGGGCGAGTCGCGCGGGGCCCGTCTCGGGGCGAGTCGCGCGGGGCCCGTCTCGGGGCGAGTCGCGCGGGGCCCGTCTCGGGGCGAGTCGCGCGGGGCCCGTCTCGGGGCGAGTCGCGCGGGGCCCGTCTCGGGGCGAGTCGCGCGGGGCCCGTCTCGGGGCGAGTCGCGCGGGGCCCGTCTCGGGGCGAGTCGCGCGGGGCCCGTCTCGGGGCGAGTCGCGCGGGGCCCGTCTCGGGGCGAGTCGCGCGGGGCCCGTCTCGGGGCGAGTCGCGCGGGGCCCGTCTCGGGGCGAGTCGCGCGGGGCCCGTCTCGGGGCGAGTCGCGCGGGGCCCGTCTCACAGGGCTTCGGACTCGCGTTTCCTTGTTTCCTTTCCTTTGAAAGCATCAACATGAGGGGAAGTTCTACTGAATTCCCGCTTGGTCAGCAGGCAGTAAACCTCGAGACACGTGGAGCAGCCAGGCTGCCAAAAGCCCTGACTGAAGGGACACTGGCCGTGCCTGTGTTCGGCTCGTTACATTGATTCTCCTCAGCAACGTGGTCTGATTTACTGACTGTGTCTGTATTCTTGATCTTAGGAACAAAGCTGGCTCAAGCAAAGAAGTTCAATGACCCTGAGGATCCCTGTAAGATCATGGTCGCTACCGATGCAATTGGGATGGGTTTGAATCTGTGAGTATATCTCTGAGCTTGTCACCGTTTTCTCCCTCTGCTCAGTGACTCGTGCTAAGGTACACTTCACAGGTGCTGAGATTCCTTTTTTCCCCTGGTTGTTATCTCCTCTCCTTAAGAAAATGACCGATGGAAACCTGTCCTAATGGTTCACTCTTCATGTGTGAGCCTCAACAGTGAATATCTACAGACTGTTGGCCTGTGGCGAGTAATTACGGCCAAGCCCAGTGCCTGAGACACGTGCACAGTCGAGTAAGGGGCAGGGACCCCGCCTGTTTAAGCCCTTCCTCACCCCTGCACCGTGAAGCTGTGCCCCCACTGTGGGTCACTGAGCAGAGGGGAGAGGATTGGAGTTAACATCTTACTTTTCCACCTAATAATCTGTTAAGAAACTCTCTCTTTTGTGCAGGAGTATAAAACGCATAATTTTCAATTCTCTGGTGAAACCGAGTATAAATGAGAAGGGGGAGAAGGAGATGGACAGGATAACCACTTCCCAGGCTCTGCAAATCTCCGGGAGAGCTGGCAGGTTCCGCTCGGCCTTTAAGGAAGGGGAAGTCACTACCATGAATCGAGACGATCTTCCCGTGCTACAAGAGATCCTGAGCAGGACCGTCGATCCCATTGAGGTGATCATTTCTTTACTTAGAAACCATGATGAGGGGCCAAGACCCATAGTGCAGGGCACCAAGGTTAAATAGCGGAGAGACCAGGAAGTAAATTTGCCTTGGAGAGGGTGCGGAGGAGATTTACTAGAATGTTACCAGGGATGAGGGACTTCAGTTATGTGGAGAAGCTGGGGTTGTTCTCCTTAGAACAGAGAAGGTTAAGGGGAGATTTGATAGAGGTGTTCAAAATCATGAAGGGTTTTGATAGAGTAAATAAGGAGAAACTGTTTCCAGTGGCAGAAGGGTCAGTAACCAGAGGACACAGATTTAAGGTGATCGGCAAAAGAACCAGAAGCAACATGAGGGGGAAAAAAAATTTACGCAGCGAGTTGTTCTGATCTGGAATGCACTGCATGAAAGGGCGGTGGAAGCAGATTCAATAGTAACTTTCAAAAGGGAATTGGATAAATACTTGAAGAAAAAAAAATTGCAGGACTATGGGGAAAGAGCAGAGGAGTGTGACTAAATGGATAGCTCTTTCAAAGAGCCAGCACAGGAATGATTGGCTGAATGGCCTCCTCTTCTGTATGATTCTATGATAAAGCAGGAGGAAGGCAGGTGACGTTGAGTCTTATAAACGTCTTACGATTGTAGGAGGAAGGGAAGGGTTAGGGAAGTAAGGAGTTCCATAATGTTGAGAGTCCTCAAAGAATGAGTAGGAATGATATCAACACAGAATGGAGGGAGGTGGGTACGGTAGGCTAGTGGTTAAGGTCCTGGATTAGTAACCCAGAGATCATAAGTTCAAATCCCACCATGGCAAGTAGGGAAATTGAATTCACTAAATCTACCAGATGGTCAGAAAAACCCAACTGCTTCACTAATGTCCCACCTGGACTGGCCACGTGTGATTTTGGACTTGCATTGCTGGACTGTTATTGCCCTTGGGACAACTAGAGATGGGCAATAAATATTGCCGTGGCAGTTTGACCCACATCCCAAGAACAAATATAAAGAAAATCAGCATGTTTGGAGCTTAGAAGAGAAAGGAGGAGGACTGTCCATTATCATATTGATAAATCGAAACTGCCAAGAAAGATTGTAACAGGAGAGGGACTGAGGCTGGAGGTGAGACAGGGTCAGCCTTTGTGGAAGTCTGGATATCTTTCATATCCTGCGTTTATGCTTCTAAATTCAAAATTAATGGAGAGCACGAGCCTGGATTATGCTGTTTCCCTTCAGTTCCCATTACTGACAACTCACAACTCGAACCAGAGATAATCACCAAAAACACACGCAGTCGTTGCATCATAATAATAACAGCACAGCTTTGTAGAGTGAGAAATGTACATTCTTTACACATTATTCAAAATATTTTTACATATGTTGCTGTTTTATCAAGGAATATAAAAAGAAACAGTAAAATATTCCACAGACACATAAATAACAAAAAGAAAATCAGGATAGGGACTGGACCACTAATGGATTCACATGATAAACTCACAGGTAATGACAGCGAAATGGCAGAAATATTAAATAATTACTTTGCCTCAGTATTTATCAGGGACCCGAACATGGTGGGCAGGACACCAGAAGAAGAGATCAAAAAAGACATAAAGACATTTAAGATAGAAAGGGGGGAGATAATTGATAAACTAATCAAACTTAGAGAGGATAAAATCCCTGGTCCGGATGGACTGCATCCACGCACATTAAAAGAAGTTAGGGAAGAGATAGCAGAGGCACTAAATCATATATATAAAAATTGATTAGAAAAGGGAAGAGTGCCAGAGGACTGGTGAAAACTAATGTTATTCCTATATTTAAAAAGGGAGATAGAACAAGTCCAAGGAACTTTAGACCAATTAGCTTAACGTCAGTGGTAGGAAAGATAATGGAATCCTTACTCAAAGATGTAATAGAAAAACATGTAGAAACCGAAAATATAATAAAGCATGGATTTCAGAAGGGAAGCTCATGCTTGACCAACCTTATTGAATTCTTCGAAGAGGTAACAGAAAGGGTAAACAAGGGTAATGTAGTAGATGTAATATATTTGGATTTTCAAAAGGCCTTCAATAAGGTACCACATTGTAGACTCATGACTAAGGTCAGCGTGTGAAGTCAGGGGACAGGTAGCAGAATGGATAGCAAGCTGGCTACAAAACAGAAAACAGCGAGTCGGGGTCAAAGGTAGTTACTCAGACTGGCAAAAGGTGGGAAGTGGTGTTCCACAAGGATCGGTGCTGGGACCATTGTTGTTCACCATTTACATAAATGATTTGGACTCTGGAATCGGAAGTACAATTTCAAAATTTGTGGACGACAGAGAATTAGTATTAACAGAGTGTAATTAATACTGAGGAGGATTGTGACAAAATACAGGAAGACATTAATAAACTTGCAGAATGGGCGTGTAATTGGCAAATGAATTTCAATGTAGATAAGTGTGAGGTGGTACATTTTGGTAGGAAGAATAAGGAGTCCACATACTGATTGGATAATAAGAGACTAAATGGGATAGAGAAGCAGAGGGATCTGGGTATACAGATACACAAATCACTGAAAGCAGTGACGCAGGTTAATAAGGCCATTAGAAAAAGCAAACCAGCACTGGGGTTCATTTCTACAGGGATAGAATTGAAAAACAGAGAAGTTATGTTAAACTTGTATAGAACCTTGGTTAGAAACTTCTTTACCCAGAGAATGGTGAGAATGTGAAACTCACTACCACAAGGAGCAGTTGAGGCAAATAGCATAGATGCTTTAAGGGAAAGCTGGATAAACAGATGAGGGAGAAAGGAATCGAAGGATATGCTGATAGGGTTAGATGAAGGAGGGAGGGAGGAAGCTCGTGTGGAGCATAAACACTGACATAGACCTGATGGGCCGAATGGCCTGTTTCTGTGCTGTAGACTCGAGGTAATTCTCTGTAATGTAACATGTATTTCCCGAAGGTGCTGACTGTGCTGAGTGCGGTCCCACAGGCCAATCTCAAGGAGCGTACGGTGGGGACAGGATTGGGCCTAGCTTTGATGCCCCATTGACTACTTGCTACCTAGGCCCACAAGAGAGAATGGCCCCTTGGACAAATTGCTCAGGGAGGGGTGTCTGGTGCCCAGCAAACTAGATCATAACACCTGTCTTTAGAAGGGGGGGGGGTAGGAGGGGAGAATTTGAAAGGGAAGGTATTTATTTATTAACCACTGTGAACTTCTTAAGACCGCAGGATTGCACCCTACGGCGGAACAGATCGAGATGTTTGCCTATCAGCTGCCCGACGCCACCCTATCGAACCTGATCGTAAGTGTTCCAGTCAGAGCCACTGAGAGCGGCCTCTTGTGAAACCATTTTATACAAGCAGTTTATTTACTGGTCGTTTTTCTACAGATGTGAAACTAACCCAACATTCCTTTTCTCTGAGTGCAGGATATCTTTGTGAGCCTCTCGCAGGTAGACGGACTCTATTTTGTGTGCAATATCGATGATTTCAAGTTCCTAGCCGATATGATTCAGCATATCCCGCTGAATCTCCGCGTGCGTTACGTTTTCTGCACGGCGCCAATCAACAGAAAGCAGCCCTTTGTCTGCACTTCCTTTCTAAAGGTACGTTACTGGTGCGCTCTCCCTCGAGTTCTTGGTTCGGGCTAGTTCACACTCCCCTGGGTGCTGTCAGCCCTCCTGCACATTACCATTACAATGTTAAAGAATGACTTGTGTTTCTATAGCACCTTTCACAACCTCAGGATGTCCCAAAACACTTTACAGCCAATGTAGGAAACGCAGCAACCAATTTGTGCACAGAAAGGTCCCTCATACAACGTGATAATGACCAGATAATCTGTTTTTGTGGTGCAAATTGAGGGATAAATATTGGCCAGGACACTGGGGAGAACACCCCTACTCTTCTTCGAAATAGTGCCATGGGATCTTTTACGTCCACCTGAAAGAGCAGACGGGGCCTCGGTTTAACATCTCATCTAAAAGACGGCACCTCTGACAGTGCAGCACTCCCCCAGTACTGCACTGGACTGTCAGCCTGGATTATGTGCTCAAGTCTCTGGAGTGCGATTTGAACCCTCGACTGTCTGACTCAGGCGAGAGGTGTTAGCCACTGAGCCACGGCTGTATTTTTCTAGAACTCTGAAATAGTCACATAGCAGTTCTCTGAAGTAGAACCCTGTGATCCAGAAACAGTGCCATTTATGCACTCTGAGCTGACAGAGGTGCCAGTAATTGCCCAGAGTTGCAGTAATCTGTCTATTGGTTTTAACGTACTCTTACATTGCACTTGGAAAGTCCCTTCAAAATGGCTAATACCACAGAGAGCTCTGAATGTATAATATGTCTATCCATTAACGTACTAAATAATCTCAGGAAACTAGATGGATATATTAAAAACAGTCAGTCTGCACACATCCAGCATTGCAGTTTGTTGATTGGCTCAAAGTAAAACAGCAGCAAATCAAAATTGAGGAATTAGGGAACGTACAAATCAGAAGTGAGGAACGTGGCTATCGAACTACCAATGAGAAACCAGTAAGGGTTTATTAAAAACAGCCAATCCTGAATGACCAGTCTGGAGAATAAGGAAGGCAGAAGGTAAACCAATCAATTCGCTCAAAGCACAATTTGAAAATGTATTCATTCACGTTTTTGCCCCCTCAACCAATCAACTGAAGACTTAAAAGAACATTTGTAACAGAAAACATAAAACATTACATATTTTGCATTAACAGAATTAATTAGAAAGATATTCTCTGTGTCTTTAAGTACTTTCATTAATTTGGCCACAGCCCCTCTCAGAAGCCTGGCCTTGGGCCTGCTGGGGGTCTGTTTTCACTGGAGTGTAAAACTGGTGTTCAGGTTGGGCCTGTTAGAGAAACTGTCCATTTTCCTTTCCATTGATTTCAAGTTTGATTATACGCTGTTTATAAGGACAGGGGTTTTATACCTAGTAATACACAATGTATTCTGCTACGGTGCAGCTGTGTTCCTTTAATCCCACAAAGTCTAATTGTTAAGTAAAACACAAGCTCAAGTCAATTGGTTTAATTGTTGTCTGGAGAGGAAACTTTACAGATTGGAATGTGCTGGTCAATTGCAGGCTGCCGCTCAGAGGCACCCAGCATTTTAAGATTTTTTGCATTTCTAACAGTGTGATATCTGTATGTGTTAAATGTGTTGTTTTTAATTTGTTAGTTGTACATAGAAAAACACAGAAAGGGTCCATCACCCTCAGTAAGAATGGTTTAAAATTCAGTAGAAGTGATGAATGTCGAACAAAGTTCTGTTTCTGAACAACAAACTCAGCCTGTTTTCCTGTTCTGCACCAACCCACCGTCCCTCGAGCATCGACTGAAAACGAGCTTAGTTCTGAACAAATGCCAGATTCAGAAGAATTTTTGTCCTGTTTAAAACTCCTCCTTTTAACATCTGCTGTGCCCAAATGGACACTTTTGTGACTCCTTTAATGCAGAGTCTCTTAGACGAATCCTTTTCTCAAATTTAGAAGCCAAGATGTGGGGTGAAATAATATAGTGCAGGACACCCGACTTGAGAAGAGTACAAAGGAAGGAAATGTAAATCAGGAAATCCTGATTAGGTGATGCCAAGATTGTAGGAGGGAGGTAAGGGATTCCATAAATTTACGGTCTTGAGAAACAATGAGTTAGAATAGGAGACTGTGTCCCGAGTCTCCATCTCAACAAAGTGCAGAGGTGGTGGAGTGTGTAGGTGATCGTATATTTGAAACTTGGAAGGAACGAGAGCAAAATACAGAAGAGCATTGACCGTGCTGGCAATGATCAGATAAAGACAACAAAACTACTGATAGACCACAGGGTTGGAGCTTAGAGTTGTGAGAGGGATCGGCTCGACCAGCTGATTCCTTGTCCTGACCAGGGGTGGGAGGGAAGTGACAGGAGAGCCTCTCAGATATTGGAGCAGGCATGAAGCCTGGGAAGAACTGGACTTTATGGAGAGTTAAAAGTTGTTGAGAGGAAAAGGAATTGTTTGGTATGAAAGAGGAAACTGAGATGTTGGAGGTGTTGTCAGCTGTAAAGACGTGGGAGTTCCATTAGAGGTCAGAGATACTGAGACCAAGAACGAGAGCAGGTGAAGGAGAGATGGTGAAACCATCAAAAGGAAGAGGAAGGGGCCGAGCCGCTGGTTAGATTTAAGATTTTCACAGCCTCGTTTATGGGCTTAGAGATTGAGGTGCCAGCACGGAAAGTGCAATCAGAGGGAATCTGGTCGATGTGAAGTGAAATCATCAAAAGAGTCAATAAAGTTAAATGATGACATTGTTGTCAGGAAGGAAAAGGCAATAATCTGAGGATGGACTATGAACCACGGCATGGATAGAGCAAATCAGATGGCCAGGAACTGCTGTGATGGGTGCCCAGATAATAATACTTCATACATATTACAATGAGCAAAAGAGAAAGATATCAGATGTATTGGTACATACACTGGAAGATATGATCACTTTGTGCCTGCCTTGATTATATAAACCCATACAAAGGGAAACAAACTACTTTGATCGTCTAAGTAATCAAACCAGCAATTCAAACTTTGCTGCACTTGCCCTTGTGGCTTGTGACCCCAGACAGAGAATCTGTAGGCATAGGTGACTCGATGCACGACTAATGTGTTGCTTTGACATTTGCTGATGTGCTCTTGGTTACTTCTAACTGAGTCTGTTTGAATTCTCCAGTTTGCCAGACAGTTCAGCAGGAATGAGCCACTGACATTTGACTGGTTATGTCGGCATGTTAACTGGCCACTGATACCGCCAAACAATATCAAAGACCTTGTACATCTGGAGGCTGTGCATGATGTGTTGGATCTGTACCTATGGTTAAGGTAAGATAAGGAGCTCGTACCTGTGGTTTAGGAATCTTCTCCAACCTGGCATCTTTGACACACTGTAGTAACTTAGTAAAGCTGATTTGGTTCCAGTGAGACCAAATGCTTTGTATTAATGTTAGAGTTCAGGATTTTTAAACACTGGCTGTGTTCTAACAGCTGCACTAAACCATCCACCAGGAGAACGTGCAGCTCAGGGTCAGGAGGAGCAGCGCAGCTTTAACACTCTGCTCTGGAATTTGAACATATCCTCGCTGGATTCCTCCGTTCTGTCTAGATTAATCCAGATCTCTATTCCCCACCCTGATCTAGATTGATTCTAATCACCATTCCCCACCCTGATCTAGATTGATTCTAATCTCCATTCCTCACCCTGGTCTAGATTGATTCTAATCTCCATTCCCCACCCTGATCTAGATTGATTCTAATCTCCATTCCCCACCCTGGTCTAGATTGATTCTGATCTCCATTCCCCACCCTGGTCTAGATTGATTCTAATCTCCATTCCTCACCCTGGTCTAGATTGATTCTGATCTCCATTCCCCACCCTGGTCTAGATTGATTCTAATCTCCATTCCCTACCCTGGTCTAGATTGATTCTAATCTCCATTCCCCACCCTGGTCTAGATTGATTCTAATCTCCATTCCTCACCCTGGTCTAGATTGATTCTAATCTCCATTCCCCACCCTGGTCTAGATTGATTCTAATCTCCATTCCTCACCCTGGTCTAGATTGATTCTGATCTCTATTCCCCACCCTGGTCTAGATTGATTCTAATCTCCATTCCCCACCCTGGTCTAGATTGATTCTGATCACCATTCCCCACCCTGGTCTAGATTGATACTAATCTCCATTCCCCACCCTGGTCTAGATTGATACTAATCTCCATTCCCCACCCTGGTCTAGATTGATTCTGATCACCATTCCCCACCCTGGTCTAGATTGATTCTGATCTCCATTCCCCACCCTGGTCTAGATTGATTCTGATCTGTATTCCCCACCCTGGTCTAGATTGATTCTGATCTCCATTCCCCACCCTGGACTAGATTGATACTAATCTCCATTCCCCACCCTGGTCTAGATTGATACTAATCTCCATTCCCCACCCTGGTCTAGATTGATACTAATCTCCATTCCCCACCCTGGTCTAGATTGATTCTGATCACCATTCCCCACCCTGGTCTAGATTGATTCTGATCACCATTCCCCACCCTGGTCTAGATTGATTCTAATCTCCATTCCCCACCCTGGTCTAGATTGATTCTGATCTCCATTCCCCACCCTGGTCTAGATTGATACTAATCACCATTCCCCACCCTGATCTAGATTGATTCTAATCTCCATTCCCCACCCTGGTCTAGATTGATTCTAATCTCCATTCCCCACCCTGGTCTAGATTGATTCTGATCTCCATTCCCCACCCTGGTCTAGATTGATTCTGATCACCATTCCCCACCCTGGTCTAGATTGATTCTAATCTCCATTCCCCACCCTGGTCTAGATTGATTCTGATCACCATTCCCCACCCTGGTCTAGATTGATTCTAATCTCCATTCCTCACCCTGGTCTAGATTGATTCTGATCACCATTCCCCACCCTGGTCTAGATTGATACTAATCTCCATTCACCACCCTGGTCTAGATTGATTCTAATCTCCATTCCCCACCCTGGTCTAGATTGATACTAATCTCCATTCCCCACCCTGGTCTAGATTGATTCTAATCTCCATTCCTCACCCTGGTCTAGATTGATACTAATCTCCATTCACCACCCTGGTCTAGATTGATTCTAATCTCCATTCCCCACCCTGGTCTAGATTGATTCTAATCTCCATTCCTCACCCTGGTCCAGATTGATTCTAATCTCCATTCCTCACCCTGGTCTAGATTGATTCTGATCTGTATTCCCCACCCTGGTCTAGATTGATTCTGATCTCCATTCCCCACCCTGGTCTAGATTGATTCTGATCTGTATTCCCCACCCTGGTCTAGATTGATTCTGATCTGTATTCCCCACCCTGGTCTAGATTGATTCTGATCTGTATTCCCCACCCTGGTCTAGATTGATTCTGATCTCCATTCCCCACCCTGGTCTAGATTGATTCTAATCTCCATTCCCCACCCTGGTCTAGATTGATTCTAATCTCCATTCCCCACCCTGGTCTAGATTGATTCTAATCTCCATTCCCCACCCTGGTCTAGATTGATTCTAATCTCCATTCCCCACCCTGGTCTAGATTGATTCTAATCTCCATTCCCCACCCTGGTCTAGATTGATTCTAATCTCCATTCCCCACCCTGGTCTAGATTGATTCTAATCTCCATTCCCCACCCTGGTCTAGATTGATTCTAATCTCCATTCCCCACCCTGGTCTAGATTGATTCTAATCTCCATTCCCCACCCTGGTCTAGATTGATTCTAATCTCCATTCCCCACCCTGGTCTAGATTGATTCTAATCTCCATTCCCTACCCTGGTCTAGATTGATTCTAATCACCATTCCCCACCCTGGTCTAGATTGATTCTGATCACCATTCCCCACCCTAGTCTAGATTGATTCTGATCACCATTCCCCACCCTGGTCTAGATTGATTCTGATCACCATTCCCCACCCTGGTCTAGATTGATTCTGATCTCCATTCCCCACCCTAGTCTAGATTGATTCTGATCTCCATTCCCCACCCTGGTCTAGATTGATTCTGATCACCATTCCCCACCCTAGTCTAGATTGATTCTGATCTGTATTCCCTGTCTTCTCTTCCACAGTTACCGGTTCATGGACATGTTCCCAGATGCGAATTTTGTGCGAGATATTCAGACTGAGCTAGACGCCATAATACAGACCGGAGTGAAGAACATCACCCGCCTGATCCGTGCCTCGGAATCCATCTCCGCAGCAACCACCGCTGGACCTGATGATGCTTCTGTTTACGGGGTAATACGGACAAACCGCAGGGTGAATACGGAGGGCAGAAATACCAAGGAGCGGGACTATAGTGCATCAAGGAGAATTCGAGGGTCCAAGGCATTAGGCTACAGAGCGGTGGTTTGTGAAGCAGACGTACCTGAGCAAGCTGGCGAGTCACTGAGTGCGAGGCTGGTCCAGCAAGGACAGCTGACGGCTGAATTACTGCAGCAGCTTCAAGAGGAGTGGTCAGCGAGCCAGGCGTCTGGTCTCCAAACTCCTGGAGATACCGCTGCACAAGATCCCAGTAAAAGTACTTCCAAGGGATTGAGGAGGAAGAAGAAATAAATTCTGCATATTTATTTGACTCTGAAAATTCTCTTTCCAGTATAAACAATAAAGAAGTGATTGGACTAGGTGTAAAGTGCCAGGTTTTTCAATTTGTTTAGTATCTTTGGTTGCTAACAGCACAGAAATCAAAGTAAAAATATATTTTCGATACAAAAGCCTCCCTAGCTTTTTTTAATATTGGAACTATGGTGTCAGAAGTCTCACAGTTATTGACAGCAGTTCAGTCCAAATACCAGGATTCCTGTCAGACCATCATGGGATTAACAACAACTTGCATTTATACAAGGCCTTTAATGTGGTAAAACATCTCATAGGAGCGTTATCAATCAAAAATTGACACTCAGCCAGAGGAGATTTTATTAGGACAGATAACAAAACCCTTCGTCAAAGAGGTAGAGTTTTAAGGAGTGTCCTAAAGGAGGTGGGGAGATTTAGGGAGGGTATTCCAGAGTTTAGGGCCTAGGCAGCTGAAGGCAAGGCCGTAGATGGTGTGACAAAGGAAATCGGGAATGCGTAAGAGACCAGAATTGGAGGAGCGCAGAGATCTTGGAAAGCTGGAGGTGGTTACAGAGGGAGGGACGAGGCCATGCAGAGGGTGGTTAATGTGGAATGGCCACCCAGGGAGGCAGTGGAAGGGGAGGATGTTATCAGTTCTAAGAGGGTGATGCGTACATTGTTGGTGGGAGAGGCTATTGAAGAGATCTGAAGGAGATAAGAAGGCTGTGGACCATAGGATGGAAATGCTTGTTAGTCCTGTGTATTTCTTTGTTCCTAAAGAAATTGGGATTATTGGGAGGGAGATACAAAGACAGACTAACTGAGTGGTTAAAACTGGCAGATGGAGTTCAGTGTGGGGAAGAGTGAGGCTATCCACTTTGGATTTGAGAGATAAATTGGGATATTGATGGAGTTGAGGAACAAAAAGATTTAGGGGTCCAAGTACACAAATCATTCGAACTAGTGGACAGGTACAAATAATAATCAAAAAGGCTAATGGAATGTTGGCCTTTATCTCAAGAGGGCTGGAATACAATGGGGAGGAAGCTATGCTTCAGTTATACTGAGCCTTGGTCAGACCCCACCTGGAGATACTGCGTTCAGTTCTGGGCACCGTACCTCAGGAAAGATTTATTGGCCATGGAGGGGGTGCAGCACAGATTCACCAGAATGATACCGGGACGAAAAGGGTTAAATTATGAGGACAGGTTGCATAAACTAGGCTTGTATTCCCTTGAGTTTTAAAGATTAAGGGGTAATCTAATTGAGATACTTAAAATGGTAAAGGGACTTGATAGAGTAGACACAAAGAATCTATTTCCTCATGGGGGAATCCAGTGTGAGGGGTCAGAACCAAATTAGAGCTGGGCTGTTCAGGAGTGAAATCAAGAAGCACCTTTTCACACAGAGTAGTGGGAATCTGGAAAACTCTCCTCTAGAAGGTTCTGGATGCTGGGGGACAATGGAAATTTTCAAAACTGAGATTGATAGAATTTTGTTGGGTAAGGGTATCAAAGGATATGGAGCAAAGGTGGGGAAATGGAGTTGAGATACTGATGAGCCATGAGCTAATTGATTGGCAGAACAGTCTCGAAGGGCTGAATGGCCTCCTGTTCGCGTTCTCTGCCTTTCCCTGGAGTTAGCCTCTGGTGGTTGGATGATCTAATGGATAGGACTGGCTTGAGGAGTTTTTTGATGTAGATAGGGGAATTTTACTGTAAGTTTTGGTATATAGATGTGGGGCAGCACAGAAAATCCTCCCCTGCTATTGTTTCGACACCGTCTCCCTGACCTTGAGTAGCAGAGATACTTTTCGTAAGTACTGTTTGAAGAAGAGCAGGGGAATTCTCCCAGTGCCCTGAGCAGCATTTATCCTCAATCAACATCACTAACAGCAGGTTATCTGGTCTCTGATCGCACTGCTGTTTGTGAGATCTGGCTGTATACAAATTGGCTGTCGTGTTTCGTACACTGTAAAAGTACTTTGTTGCCTCTTAACCTTTTTGGGACGCCCTGAGGTTGTGAAAGGTGTTATTACGAATCATTTATCACTGAATAAAGATGTTCTTTCTGATCTGTGTTTTTTAAACTCACTAATTTCCATTTAGCTCTTTCTTTCCTGGTCTATTCTCAGGTAATAGTCTGTGTTTTAGATATTTAATATTTTTATGCTGTGATGAGTCTCTCCCCACCCACCTCCTCTACAGACTGTAGAACTTGAGCTGCTGTAATCTTTCCTCTTAGTTCATTCCCTCAACATGTTCTTCTTAACTACACACTTTCCGATGCATTCATATGTTGTTTGTCCAATTGTGTGACCAGTCTAAGGCCTCCACAGATCTTTATCTCACTCTTCTGTCTCTACTTTTCCTGTTCCAGTGTCTTCAGCAAACTTGACAATCTTAGTTTGGTATTAACAACAATTTGCCTATGTATATAGTGCCTTTAATGTAGAAATACATCCCAAGGTGCTTCACAGAAGTGTTAACAGACAAAATTTGGCTGAGCCAAAGAAGGGGATATTCAGAGTGGTGACTGAAGGCCTTGTCGAAGAGGTAGGTTTTAAGGGACGTCTTAAAGGAGGAGAGAGAGGTAGAGAGGCGGAACATAGGAACAGGAGGAGGCCATTCAGGTATCTCGAGCCTATTCTGGCATTCAGTTTGATCATGGCTGATCTATTTCTTAACTCCATCTCCCCGCCTTGGTTCCCTAACTCTTAACACACTTGCCTCTCAAAAATCTATCAATCTCAGTTTTTAAATTTTCAATTGACCCCCCCCCAGTCACAACAGCTTTTTGGGGGAGAGAGATGGCTTGTTCTCTTGGTTCAAGAATATATTGTTCCAGAAACCATCCCGAATACACAAGAAATTCTCTGCCTTTGGGACTCGAGCCGTTCTGCTTCTCCCAATCTATGTGAAAATTAAAGTCTCCCATTATAACTACTCTGTTTTTGAAATAAGCATCTCTGATCTCCACATTTATGAATCTGGACACTTTATTACTGCTATCTGGAAGTCTATAAACAACTCCCACCAAAGTCGTGCATCCTTTTCTATTCCTCAGTTCTACCCAGAGAGTTCCTACTACCTGCTCACCCTTACTGATATCCATTCTTTCTAATGCTGTAATAGTGTCCCTTGTCAATATCACCACTCCTCCTCCTTTTCCAATTTCCCTGTCCTTTCTAAAGATCTTATAACCTGGAATATTTATCTCCCCGTCATGCCCAGTTTATAGCCAGGTCTCAGTGATGGCCACGACGTCAGATCCTTTAAGCTGAATTTGTGCTTCAAATTCATTTGTTTTATTAATTATGTTACGTGCATTAGTGTCTAGAACTTTTAACTGGGCAATAGGCCCACACTGCCCTTTC
Organism: Heptranchias perlo; assembly: GCF_035084215.1. Lineage (NCBI taxonomy): Eukaryota > Metazoa > Chordata > Chondrichthyes > Hexanchiformes > Hexanchidae > Heptranchias > Heptranchias perlo. The sequence continues at coordinate 14,136 of NW_027138586.1, read as the reverse complement.
GCCCTGATGTTTTTAACACACATTTTAACTGATCACACGCCTTGTTTTTTTTATCACTTTTGTTGTATTTTTATTTTATTTTGTTATTTCCTATATTTGTTTCTGAACTTGACATTTGTTTTATCTTTAATACTATTGATGACCTGGATTTCATTCTCACGTGTTTTTTTTATCTTTAGGCTATTTTAATTTTTATTTCTGCCTGAGCCCTCCATCCCACCCACCCCCACACACAGTTTATTAGTTTAAAGCCCTTTTTACCACCCTATTTACCCTTTCCACGAGGACCTAGGTCCCAGTCCAGTTCAGGTGCAGTCTGTCCCAGCGATACAGCTCCCTCCTGTCCCAGTACTGGTGTCAGTGTCCCATGAAATGGATCCCCTCCTTCCCACACCACTCCTTTGGTCACATGTTAACTTTCCAATCTGTTTGTCCCTATGCCAAGGGGTTTAGGGAGGGAATTTGAGTTCAGGGCCCAGGCAGCTGAAGCCACAGCTGCCAATGGTGGAGCAAAGGGACTGAGGCATGCACAGAAGACCAGAATTGGAGAAATGCAGAGATCTCGGAGGGTTGTAGGGCTGGAGGAGGTTTCAGAGATAGGGAGGGGTGAGGCCATGAAGGGATTTAAACACAGATGAGAATTTTAAATTTAAGGCATTGGAGGACCTGGAGTCATAGAATCATAGAATGATACAATACAGAAGGAGGCCATTTGGCCCATCATATGTGCCGGTCAATGTAGGTCAGCAAGTACGGGGTGATGGGTGAGTGGGACTTGATGCGTGATAGGATATGGGCAGCAGTTTTGGATAAGTTGAAGGATGTGGAGGCTAGGAGGTGAGCCAGGAGAGCATTGGAATAGTCGGGTCTGGAGGTCACAAAGGCATGGACGAGAGTTTCAGCAGCAGATGAGCTGAGGCAGGGGCGGAGACAGGCGATGTTACGGAGGTGGAAGTAGGCGGTCTTGGTGATGGAGCAGATATGGGATCAGAAGATCAGCTCAGGGTCCAATAGGGTGCTGAGGTTGTGAACAGTCTGGTTCAGTCTCTGACTGTGACCAGGGAGAGGGATGGAGTCGGTGGCCGGGGAACAGAGTTTGTGGTGGGGACCGAAGACAATGGCTTCGGTCTTCCAATATTTAGTTAGAGGAAATTGTAACTCATTCAGTACTGGACAAGCAGTGTGACAACACAGAGGCAGTGGAGGGGTTGCGGGAGATGGTGGTGAGGTAGAGCTGGGTGACTTGTGATGATTAGAAACAGTTGGGTCCAGACCGGACTGTCCCTGGGAGGCTCCATCCAACATGGTTTCTCTAATCTGATCACATTTTTAACTAACTTCTTATCCAGTCCCATTTTCTACCAGGATAACTGTGGCTTTCCTTTAATTAGAAATCTTTCATGTGGCACTTTATCAAAAGTTTTCTGAAAGTCCAAATAAACTATAAAATAAGGACGAACGCTGTCTACCTCATTTATAACAGTCTCAAAGAACTGACTGAAGTTTGGAGGACAGGCCCCGTCTCTTCTGGTTATATTTTTATTAATTCAATACAGGTAATCTTCCAGCCCATTTCTTTGATTAGTTTCCATTGTTTTCCATGTGTTTGATGTTAAACTAATGTGTCTGCAGTCACCTGGATCAGTTTGTCACCTTTTAAATGTGAACTGTGTTTTTCTGGAGGAACACACCAGTCCTGTAGAGCCTCACCTGTGCTGAACAATTCTCCCAGGGCAGCAGCCTGGGCCACACAAAATCCCCCCCCTCCTCTCCTTCACCACCCGTTTACCATAGTAGGTATAGCACAGATGATGGGCCAAATGGCCTCCTTGTCTGTGCTGGCTCTTTGAAAGAGCTATCAAATTAGTCCCACTCCCTGATCTTGTCCCATGGCCCTGCAGATTTTTTCCCTGCAAGTATTTATCCAATTCCCTTTTTTTGAAAGTTATTATTGAATCTGTTTCCACCTCCCTTTCAGGCAGTGAATTCCAGATCATTACAACTCGCTGTGTTTTTAAAAAAAAAATGTTTCCTCATGTCGCCTCTGGCTCTTCTTCCAATCACCTTAAATCTGTGTCCTCTGGTTACTGACCCTTCTGCCACTGGAAACAGTTTCTCCTTATTTACTCTATCAAAACCGTTCATGATTTTGAACACCTCTATCAAATCTCCCCTTAACCTTCTCTGTTCTAAGGAGAACAACCCCAGCTTCTCCAGTCTCTCCACATAACTGAAGTCCCTCATCCCTGGTACCATTCTAGTAAATCTCTTCTGCACCCTCTCCAGGGCCTTGACATCCTTCCTAAAGTGCGGTGCCCAGAATCGAACACAATACTCCAGCTGGGGTCTAACCAGTGTTTTATAAAGGTTTAACATAACTTCCTTGCTTTTGTACTCTATGCCTCTATTAATAAAGCCCAGGATCTCATCTTTTTTAACAGCCTTCTCAACTTGTCCTGCCACCTTCAAAGATTTGTGTACATACACCCCCAGGTCTCTCTGTTCCTGCACCCCTTTAAAATTGTACCATTTAGTTTATATTGCCTCTCCTCATTCTTCCTACCAAAATGCATCACTTCACAATTCTCTCTGTTAAATTTCACCTGCCATGTGTCTGCCCACTTTGTTTGCTACATTTCCAAGTTTTGTGTCATCTGCAAATTTTGAAATTATACCCTCTATTCCCAAGTCCAGGTTATTAATATATAATATTGGAAGATTGTGGCCAGAGCCTCTGCAATTTCCACCCTTACTTCCCTCAGTAACCTAGGATGCATCCCATCCGGACTGGGTGACTTATCTACTTTGAGTACTGCCAATATTTTAAGTCCCTCCTCTTTATCTATTTTTATCCTATCCAATATCGCTACCACCTCCTCCTTTACTGCTCCATTGGCAGCATCCTCTTCTCCAGTGAAGACCGATACGAAGTATTCATTTAGTACCTCAGCCATGTCCTCTGCCTCCACAAGATGATCTCCTTTTTTGTTCCTAATCGGTCCCACCCTTCCTTTGACTGCCCCTTTACTATTTATATGTTTATAAAAGACTTCTGGGTTCCCTTTTATATTAGCCGCTAATCTATTCTCATACTCTCTCTTTGTCCCTCTTATTCCCTTTTTTAGATCTCCTCTGTACTTTCTGTATTCAGCCTGGTTTTCTACTGTATTATGAACCTTACATTTGTCATAAGCCTCTTTTTTTGTTTCATTTTAATCTCTATATCGTTAGTCATCCAGGGAGCTCTAGCTTTGGATGCTTTGAGTTGTAACTTGCCCCTATTCTTTCACTGGACCAGTACATCAGGCTCGACTTCACCGGCCCATCACCACCAAGGCTCCATTTGCTCCACACTGGAGCCCGACGTAATTACTGAACCACTTCAAGTCGAAACAACGGGAGTGTCAGTGGTGAAAAGAGGTTTAAGCAGGATCCGATGAGCTGCCTTTAATCACTTTAATTTCCTCTAACCAAAACAGTCCAGCAGCTCTCAGCTCCAACTCCCGAGCTGTGCCGAATGAGGTGATCGCAGGGACAAGATGCAGAGGTGCTATGTGTAGTTTCAGCACCTGAGCTAGAGAGGGCATTGATCAGCCAGGGCTCCTGCTGTAGATGGCCATTTTCACCCCAGCTAGAAAATGGTCAGCATCAGGTCTTGTTGTGTGATGCTGTACATAGTTGAATAGCCTGTCAATGCTCAAGGGACTCACGCATGGAGCAGCCCCCACAGTGAGGTCGAGAAGGGCTAGCAGCACCAGTGGGAGCCTGCTGGAGAGCTGGGGAGAAAACTAGCAAAAGAGTTTCGATGCGTCTGAGTTTAGATTGTGTATTTTGCCCATGGGCCAATCTTTGTGACTTGTTGTGAGAAGCCGGGGTTCTGAGTCCTGGAACCCCGTCATTTAATCCAGCGATTGTCACCTCACAATGGGTGTCAGTAACTCGGGAGCTGCTCCTGGTTCTGGGGGACAATGAGGGACAACACAATCACAGTGTCAGACTCGAGCAGTATGTTTGTCAGAGCTTCCCATGACTTAACACCTGCCTTTAGTGTCAACTGCTGCTCAGATACAGTTATTATGGAGTGGTAAGGTCAGGGTTAATTCCTCTTAATTCCTCAATTATTTGTGTCGACTAAAAGTGTTTTATGAACCTTAAATGGAGCGTTTCCAGCACCTGTCACACTGGGAAAATATGAGATTGTTAATTGAGGTGAATTTTCTTCTCAGCATTAATATGTCAGTAGGTGAATTGACTGAAAGGTGAGGTGTTAACAGTCACCGAACTGGTACTGTAGCTAGCCATTTCTGACAAGTCCCTGGTACTGGGACCTGTTAGTGCCAAGCTCGGGTCTCCTCACTGTCCCTCTCTTGGCCTGGGGTCTCCTCACTGCCCCTCTCCTGGTCTGGGGTCTCCTCACTGCCCCTCTCCTGGCCTGGGGTCTCCTCACTGCCCCTCTCCTGGTCTGGGGTCTCCTCACTGCCCCTCTCCTGGTCTGGGGTCTCCTCACTGCCCCTCTCCTGGGCTGGGGTCTCCTCACTGCCCCTCTCCTGGGCTGGGGTCTCCTCTCTGCCCCTCTCCTGGGCTGGGGTCTCCTCTTTGCCCCTCTCCTGGGCTGGGGTCTCCTCACTGCCCCTATCCTGGTCTGGGGTCTCCTCACTGCCCCTCTCCTGGTCTGGGGTCTCCTCACTGCCCCTCTCCTGGGCTGGGGTCTCCTCACTGCCCCTCTCCTGGGCTGGGGTCTCCTCACTGCCCCTCTCCTGGGCTGGGAGTTCCTCTCTGCCCCTCTCCTGGGCTGGGAGTTCCTCTCTGCCCCTCTCCTGGGCTGGGAGTTCCTCTATGCCCTGACATGGTGGCCATTACTGAGACATGGCTGCAAGCTGATCATGATTGGGAATTAAATATTCCAGGTTATCAGGTCTTTGGAAAGGATAGGGAATCTGGAAGAGGAGGAGGGGTAGCCTTATTGATTAAAGATACTATTACAACATTAGTAAGAGAGGATACAGGTAAGGGAAAGCAATCAGCAGTATGGGTCTGAATGAATTCTTTGCATCTATCTTCACAAAAGAGGGGGAGTATGAAATATTGGATGGGATAAACATAGTGAGAGAGGAAATATTAAGGGGATTAGCATCTTTGAAAGTAGATAAATCACAAGGGCCGGATGAAATGTATCCCAGGCTGTTAAAAGAAGCCAGGGAGGAAATAGCGGAGGCTCTGACCATCATTTCCCAATCCTCCCTGGATACAGGCGTGGTGCCGGAGGATTGGAGGACTGCTAACGTTGTACCGTTGTCTAAGAAGGGAACGAGGGATAGACCGAGTAATTACAGGCCAGTCAGTCTAACCTCGGTGGTGGGCAAATTATTGAAATCAATTCTGAGGGACAGGATAAACCGTCATTTAGAGAAAGGCACGGGTTAATCAAGGACAGTCAGCATGGATTTGTTAAGGGGAGGTCATGTCTGACTAACTTGATTGAATTTTTTGAGGAGGTAACAAGGAGGGTCGATGAGGGTAGTGCGTTTGATGTAGTCTACATGGATTTTAGCAAGGGGCTTTTAACAAGGTCCCACATGGCAGACTAGTCAAAAAAGTACAAGCCCATGGGATCCAAGGGAAAGTGGCAAATTGGATCCAAAATTGGCTCAGTGGGAGGAAGCAAAGGGTAATGGTCGACAGGTGTTTTTGTGACTGGAAGGCTGTTTCCAGTGGGGTTCCGCAAGGCTCAGTACTGGGTCCCTTGCTTTTTGTGATATATATTAATGATTTGGACTTAAATGTACGGGGCATGATTAAGAAGTTTGCAGATGATACAAAAGTTGGCCGTGTGGTTGATAGTGAGGAGGAAAGCTGTAGACTGCAGGAAGATATCAATGGACTGGTCAGGTGGGCAGAAAAGTGGCAAATGGAATTCAATCCAGAGAAGTGTGAGGTAATGCATTTGGGGAGGGCAAACAAGGTAAGGGAACACACAATAAATGGAAGGGTACTGAAAGGTGTGGAGGAAGTGAGGGACCTTGGAGTGCATGTCCACAGATCCCTGAAGGTAGCAGGACAGGTCGATAAGGTGGTTAAGAAGGCATATGGAATACTTTCCTTTATTAGCCGAGGTATAGAATGTAAGAGCAGGAAGGGTATCTTGGAACTGTATAAAACACTAGTTAGGCCACAGCTTGAGTACTGTGTACAGTTCTGGTCACCACGTTACAGGAAAGATGTGATTGCACTGGAGAGGGTGCAGAGGAGATTTACGAGGATGTTGCCAGGGCTGGAGAATTTTAGCTATGAGGAAAGATTGGATAGGCTGGGGTTGTTCTCTTTGGAACAGAGGAGGCTGAGGGGAGATTTAATTGAGGTGTATAAAATTATGAGGGGCCTTGATAGAGTGGATAGGAAGGACCTATTTCCCTTAGCAGAGAGGTCAATAACCAGGGGGCATAGATTTAAAGTAATTGGTAGAAGGATTAGAGGGGAGCTGAGGAAAACTTTTCTCACCCAGAGGGTGGTGGGGGTCTGGAACTCACTGCCTGAAAGGGTGGTAGAGCAGAAACCCTCAACTCATTAAAAAAGTACCTGGATGTTCACTTGAAGTGCAGTAACCCACAGGGCTACGGACCAAATGCTGGAAAGTGGGATTAGGCTGGGTGGCACATTTTCAGTCGGCGTGGACATGATGGGCCGAATGGCCTCCTTCTGTCCCGTAAATTTTCTCTGATTCTATGATTCCATGATTCTATGACTCTATGGTTGGAATTGGGGAATATGAGAGAACTTAAAACTATAATGGGAGTTGTCTACAGGCCTCCTGAGTTGTCTACAGGCCTCCTGACAGCAGCAATGAAGTGGCAGAGTGTATTAATTCAGAGATTAGAGAGGCTTGTCGCAAAAGCAGAGTTGTTTTAATGAGAGACTTTAATAGATTAGGAACAGCAGAGTAGCTCAAGTCAGAAAGGAGGTGAATTTCTTGAGTGCATTCCAGATAGTTTTCTAGAGCAATATGTTCTGGAATCAACAAGAGGGCAGGCCATACTAGACTTAGTAATGAGTAATGAGCCAGACTTAGTTAATAATCTAACAATAAGAGAACGTTTATCTAACAGTGATTTGATCAAATTCAATGTCAAGTTTGAAATGGAGAAACGTAATACAGTTACTAAGATTCTGGATTTTGGTAAGGCTAACTTTAATGGGTTGAGACAGAGACTGACAACAGCAAACTGGTCAAAACTGTAAATGGGTAAAAATACAGATGAACAGTGGAAGGTGATCATAAAACAATTTGGCTGAATAAAGGACCAGTATATACTCCTAAGGGACAAGAGCTCTACTTAAAACAAGTAGACCAGTGTAGACGGGAGCATAAAATTACAAAGAGACGTTGATAGATTAAGTGAGTGGGCAAAACTGGCAAATGGATTTCAACGCAGGCAAGTGTGAGGTCATCCCAGATCGGAGCTCGGAGCAGTGGAGGTCCAAAGAGATTTAGGGGTCCATGCACACAGAGCACTGAAATGTAGTGGTCAGGTACAAAAAATAATCAAAAAAGCGAATGGAATGTTAGCCTTTATAACTAGAGGGCTAGAATATAAAGGGGAGGAAGTTTTGCTGCAGCTACACAAAGCCCTGGTTAGACCACACCTGGAGTTTTTTTAAAATTCGTTCACGGGATGTGGGCATCGCTGGCGAGGCCAGCATTTATTGCCCATCCCTAATTGCCCTCGAGAAGGTGGTGGTGAGCCGCCTTCTTGAACCGCTGCAGTCCGTGTGGTGACGGTTCTCCCACAGTGCTGTTAGGAAGGGAGTTCCAGGATTTTGACCCAGCGACAATGAAGGAACGGCGATATATTTCCAAGTCGGGATGGTGTGTGACTTGGAGGGGAACGTGCAGGTGGTATTGTTCCCATGCGCCTGCTGCTCTTGTCCTTCCAGGTGGTAGAGGTCGCGGGTTTGGGAGGTGCTGTCGAAGAAGCCTTGGCGAGTTGCTGCAGTGCATCCTGTGGATGGTACACACTGCAGCCACAGTCCGCTGGTGGTGAAGGGAGTGAATGTTTAAGGTGGTGGATGTGGTGCCAATCAAGCGGGCTGCTTTGTCCTGGATGGTGTCGAACTTCTTGAGTGTTGTTGGAGCTGCACTCATCCAAGTACTGAGTACAGTTCTGGGCATCGCACTTTACAAAGGATATATTGGTCTTGGAATGAGTGCAGCACAGATTCACTGCCCCTACTGCTGTCTCTGTCCCTGTCCCTGTCCCTGTCTCTGCCTCTGTCCCTGTCCCTGTCCCTGTCCCTGTCCCTGCCTCTGTCCCTGTCCCTGTCCCTGTCCCTGTCCCTGTCCCTGTCCCTGCCTCTGTCCCTGTCCCTGTCCCTGTCCCAGTCTCTGTCTCTGTCTCTGTCCCTGTCCCTGTCCCTGTCCCTGCCTCTGGCCCTGTCCCTGTCCCTGTCCCTGTCCCAGTCTCTGTCTCTGTCCCTGTCCCTGTCCCAGTCTCTGTCTCTGTCTCTGTCTCTGCCTCTGTCCCTGTCCCAGTCTCTGTCCCTGTCCCTGCCTCTATCCCTGTCCCTGCCTCTGTCCCTGTCCCTATCCCTGCCTCTGTCCCTGTCCCTGTCCCTGTCCCTGTCCCTGTCCCTGCCCCTGACCCTGCCCCTGTCCCTGTCCCTGCCTCTATCCCTGTCCCTGCCTCTATCCCTGTCCCTGCCTCTATCCCTGTCCCTGCCTCTGTCCCTGCCCCTGTCCCTGTCCCTGTCCCTGCCCCTGCCCCTGCCTCTGTCCCTGTCCCTGTCCCTGTCCCAGTCTCTGTCTCTGTCCCTGTCCTTCTCCCTGCCTCTATCCCTGTCCCTGCCTCTGTCCCTGTCCCTATCCCTGCCTCTGTCCCTGTCCCTGTCCCTGTCCCTGCCCCTGCCCCTGCCCCTGCCTCTGCCTCTGTCCCTGTCCCTGTCCCTGTCCCTGCCTCTGTCCCTGTCCCTGTCCCTGTCCCTGCCTCTGCCCCTGCCCCTGCCCCTGTCCCTGCCCCTGCCCCTGTCCCTGTCCCTGTCCCCGCCACCGCCTCCGTCCCCGTCCCCGTCCCCGCCCCCGTCACCGTCTCCGCCTCCGTCCCCGTCCCCGTCCCCGTCTCCGTCCCCGTCCCCGTCTCCGTCCCCGTCCCGGTCCCCGCCCCCGCCCCCGCCCCCGCCCCCGTCCTTGTCCCTGTCCCCGTCTCCGTCTCCGTCTCCGTCTCCGTCTCCGTCCCCGTCCCCGTCCCCGTCCCCGTCCCCGTCCCCGTCCCCGTCCCCGCCTCCGTCCCCGTGTCCGCCTCCGCCTCCGCCTCCGCCTCCGCCTCCGTCCCCGTCCCCGTCTCCGTCTCCGTCCCCGTCCCCGCCCCCGCCCCCGCCTCCGCCTCCGCCCCTGTGCCTGTCCCTGTCTCTGTCTCTGTCTCCGCCACTGCCTCTGTCCCTGTGCCTGTCCCTGTCCCTGTCCCTGTCCCTGTCCCTGTCCCTGCCTCTGTCCCTGTCCCTGTCCCTGTCCCTGTCCCTGTCCCCGCCACCGCCACCGTCCCCGCCCCCGTCCCCGTCCCCGTCCCCGTCCCCGTCACGGTCTCCGCCTCTGTCCCTGTCCCTGTCCCTGTCCCTGCCTCTGTCCCTGTCCCTGTCCCTGTCCCTGTCCCTGTCCCCGCCACCGCCACCGTCCCCGCCCCCGTCCCCGTCCCCGTCCCCGTCCCCGTCACCGTCTCCGTCTCCGTCTCCGCCTCTGTCCCTGTCCCTGTCCCTGTCCCCGCCTCCGCCACCGCCTCCGCCTCTGTCCCTGTCCCTGTCCCCGTCCCCGCCACCGCCTCCGTCCCCGTGTCCGCCTCCGTCCCCGCCCCCGTCCCCGTCCCCGTGTCCGCCCCCGTCCCCGTCCCCGTGTCCGCCTCCGTCCCCGTCCCCGTCCCCGTCCCCGTCCCCGCCTCCGTCCCCGTCCCCGTCCCCGTCCCCGTCCCCGCCTCCGTCCCCGTCCCCGTCCCCGTCCCCGTCCCCGTCCCCGCCCACGTCCCCGTCCCCGTCCCCGTCTCCGCCTCCGTCCCCGTGTCCGCCTCCGCCTCCGTCCCCGTCACCGTCTCCGTCTCCGTCCCCGTCCCCGTCCCCGCCCCCGCCTCTGTCCTTGTCCCTGTCCCCGTCTCCGTCTCCGCCTCCGCCTCCGCCCCTGTGTCTGTCTCTGTCCCTGCCCCTGCCTCTGTCCTTGTCCCTGTCCCCGTCTCCGTCTCCGCCTCTGCCTCTGCCCCTGCGCCTGTCCCTGTCCCTGTCCCCGTCTCCGCCACCGCCTCCGTCCCTGTCCCTGTCCCTGCCTCTGTCCCTGTCCCTGTCCCTGTCCCTGTCCCTGTCCCTGTCCCTGCCCCTGCGCCTGCCCCTGCCCCTGCGCCTGCCCCCGCCCCCGCCCCCGCCCCCGCCCCCGTCCCCGTGCCCGTGCCCGTCCCTGTCCCTGTCTCTGCCCCTGCCCCTGTCCCCGTCTCCGCCTCCGTCCCCGTCCCCGTCCCCGTCTCCGTCTCCGTCTCCGTCCCCGTCCCCGTCCCCGTCCCCGCCTCTGTCCCTGTGCCTGCCCCTGTCTCTGTCCCTGTCCCTGTCCCCGTCTCCGCCACCGCCACCGCCTCCGTCCCCGTCCCTGTCCCTGTCCCTGTCCCTGTCCCTGTCCCTGTCCCTGTCCCCGTCCCCGTCCCCGTCCCCGCCTCCGCCTCCGCCTCCGTCCCCGTCCCCGCCCCCGTCCTTGTCCCCGTCCCCGTCCCCGTCTCCGTCTCCGTCTCCGCCACCGCCACCGTCCCCGTCCCCGTCCCCGTCCCCGTCTCCGTCTCCGTCTCCGTCTCCGTCTCCGTCCCTGTCCCTGTCCCTGCCCCTGTCCCTGTCCCTGTCCCTGCTCCTGCTCCTGCTCTGAAACGGCCCCAGGTAACATCACAAATGACTTCCTGTGTTGCTGTGACCATGGTGAACTATCCCTCCTCATCCTTTTCAACCTCTCCACAGGGTCTGACCCCATTGACCCCACCATCCTTTTCTAATGCCTCTCCTCCATTGTCCCAACTCAATGGGTCTGGCCTGACCTGGTTCCACTCCCACCTGTCGGGAGCGTATCTCCAGCAATGGCTGCTCTTCCCATCCCTGCACCATTAACTCTGGTTCCCCCAAGGATTTGTCCCTGATTCCATTTTCTTCCTCATCTATGTGCTGCCCCTCAGTGACACCGTCTGCAGACATGAGATCAGACTCCATATGTTCGCTGGAGACCCCAGGTCCTCCCTCTCCACCAGCTCTCTCGACCCGTAACTTCCTCTGTAATGTGAGGCTGCTTGTCTGACATCAAATCATGGACAGGTCACAGTTTCCTCGAATTGTACATTGGATAGAATGAAGCATCATTTTCAGCCCCTGCCACAAACTCCACTGGCTGGCCACTGATTCCATTCCTTTCCCCGGCTACTTTCTCAGGTTCAACAACCCGGAGTTGAGCTTCTAACCCCTTGTTATTCCTCATACCTTGTGTACACCTCATCGTCCCTTCACTCAGCACTGTGGGCCGTGCCTTCAGCCACCTCAGCCCTGCTATCTGGAACACCCTCTCCAAATTCCCCCCCCTCTCTACCACTCTCTCCACCTTCCTAACCTTCTCAAAACCCATTTTTTCAGTCACCCTCCTAATATCTCCCCCCATGGCTCAACATTTGTTCCCTTATCTACCTCTACCTGTGAATAGCCTTGATACTTTTTTAATGTCACGACTACAAGTTGTTGTCCAGTTGTTGCTTGTCGTTCTAGTTGTGTTTTGTGCGGGTCATATTTCGTGCTTGTTGTGTTTAATGTGACATATGCTTTAGTTATGTAATGCTAGTTATCTTAGTGCTAGTTATTTTTACTGATAGTATTGTTAGTTATGTTAGTTATATTTGGTGATAGTTGTGTTTAGTGCTTGTCGTATTTAATACTAGTTGTGTTGCTGCTAGTTATTCTTAGTGTAGGTTATGTTTAATGCTTGTGTTTAATATTGGTGATGTTAGTTCTAGTTAAGAGCTAATTTTCCGTATCTGTCTCACAATGAACTTGACTATACAGGTTATTGAGTGTAAAATGTTTATTCCAAAGGACGATTAGTGCCAAAAATTGTGAAATTTGATTATTTTCCCAAAAATCATCTTCACAAGTTGTCAGTTTTATATTCCCAATTTTTAGACTTTAATATTTCCCAGGCAGCAGCATTGATAATTTGTGTTATTGGTAACGTTGGAAGAGTTTGATTAACTATTACAATGACCCACATCTAGTTTCTCATCTGGGGTTCAAAGACTAAGGATATTTTAAAGATAAATCTCAGCCCCGATGGGAGCAGGTTACATGACTCCATTTTGTATTAGTTATTATCAGCGGCCTGACTGTGTAATCCCAGTGGCCCCCAGACTAGTTTAGTAACCAGGTGCCTGCTTCTACTCTTCACCTTTGTTCAGTGACTCGGTACATTACATTGTGCCTTTGCACTGTGCCCTGCTCCTTCCACAAACAGCAGGAGAGCACGAAATATCACCGCAAGATCACAGGGGCTACCCAATGCAATATGAAGCAATACAAACCAGAAAGGCCCAGCTCCAAATCCCAGGGCTACAGCTCCTGCTCACTATCATAGTGACTCCTTCTGCAAAGAGCACATCTGTAGACACTGGATAAGGACAGAGTTAAGATAGGATGTGATCCAATTTACAGTTGAATGGCTAGCCGACACACACTACCTACAATACAGCACAAAACATTAGCACTTGGGTAAGGAGGCACAGGCTCGATGGGCTGAATGGCCTCCTTCTGTGCTGGAACGATTCTAAATACTGGGAGGTGACTATGAAACTATGGGTGTATAGAGACACTGGTTTAGTTCAATGTTCCAATATTGGGTGTATAGAGACACTGGTTTAATTCAATGTTCCAATATTGGGTGTATAGAGACACTGGTTTAATTCAATGTTCCAATATTGGGTGTATAGAGACACTGGTTTAGTTCAATGTTCCAATATTGGGTGCATAGAGACACTGGTTTAATTCAATGTTCCAATATTGGGTGTATAGAGACACTGGTTTAATTCAATGTTCCAATATTGGGTGCATAGAGACACTGGTTTAATTCAATGTTCCAATATTGGGTGTATAGAGACACTGGTTTAATTCAATGTTCCAATATTGGGTGTATAGAGACACTGGTTTAGTTCAATGTTCCAATATTGGGTGTATAGAGACACTGGTTTAGTTCAATGTTCCAATATTGGGTGTATAGAGACACTGGTTTAGTTCAATGTTCCAATATTGGGTGTATAGAGACACTGGTTTAGTTCAATGTTCCAATATTGGGTGCATAGAGACACTGGTTTAATTCAATGTTCCAATATTGGGTGTATAGAGACACTGGTTTAGTTCAATGTTCCAATATTGGGTGCATAGAGACACTGGTTTAGTTCAATGTTCCAATATTGGGTGTATAGAGACACTGGTTTAGTTCAATGTTCCAATATTGGGTGTATAGAGACACTGGTTTAGTTCAATGTTCCAATATTGGGTGTATAGAGACACTGGTTTAGTTCAATGTTCCAATATTGGGTGTATAGAGACACTGGTTTAGTTCAATGTTCCAATATTGGGTGTATAGAGACACTGGTTTAGTTCAATGTTCCAATATTGGGTGTATAGAGACACTGGTTTAGTTCAATGTTCCAATATTGGGTGTATAGAGACACTGGTTTAATTCAATGTTCCAATATTGGGTGTATAGAGACACTGGTTTAATTCAATGTTCCAATATTGGGTGCATAGAGACACTGGTTTAATTCAATGTTCCAATATTGGGTGTATAGAGACACTGGTTTAATTCAATGTTCCAATATTGGGTGTATAGAGACACTGGTTTAGTTCAATGTTCCAATATTGGGTGCATAGAGACACTGGTTTAATTCAATGTTCCAATATTGGGTGTATAGAGACGTAGGGCGCTAAATTGGGCCGTGTAGCGCCCGTTGTTTTGGCGCTACATGGCCCCTCCGACATCCAAGATGGTGTCTTAGATACGCACGCACGTTTCCTACGTGATGTGCGCCAGACGCCATCTTGGTATAGGAGTTGGTGCAGCCGCAAATCCTGAACACTGGAATCATGTAAAGTGGG
>NW_027138585.1:0-41987 GCF_035084215.1 Heptranchias perlo | reverse complement strand
TTGAATGTCTGCCCATCGTGATTGGCTGAGACTGGAGATATACCCTGCACCCCCTCACTCCGATATACCCCGCACCCCCTCACTCTGATATACCCCGCACCCCCTCACTCTGATATACCCCGCACCCCCTCACTCTGATATACCCCGCACCCCCTCACTCTGATATACCCCGCACCCCCTCACTCTGATATACCCCGCACCCCCTCACTCTGATATACCCCGCACCCCCTCACTCTGATATACCCCACACCCCTCACTGTAACACTCTGATATACCCCACACCCCCTCACTGTAACACTCTGATATATCCCACACCCCCTCACTGTAACACTCTGATATACCCCACACCCCTCACTGTAACACTCTGATATATCCCACACCCCTCACTGTAACACTCTGATATATCCCACACCCCCTCACTGTAACACTCTGATATACCCCACACCCCTCACTGTAACACTCTGATATATCCCACACCCCTCACTGTAACACTCTGATATATCCCACACCCCTCACTGTAACACTCTGATATATCCCACACCCCTCACTGTAACACTCTGATATATCCCACACCCCTCACTGTAACACTCTGATATACCCCACACCCCTCACTGTAACACTCTGATATATCCCACACACCTCACTGTAACACTCTGATATATCCCACACCCCTCACTGTAACACTCTGATATATCCCACACCCCTCACTGTAACACTCTGATATACCCCACACCCCTCACTGTAACACTCTGATATATCCCACACCCCCTCACTGTAACACTCTGATATACCCCACACCCCTCACTGTAACACTCTGATATATCCCACACCCCTCACTGTAACACTCTGATATATCCCACACCCCTCACTGTAACACTCTGATATATCCCACACCCCTCACTGTAACACTCTGATATATCCCACACCCCTCACTGTAACACTCTGATATATCCCACACCCCTCACTGTAACACTCTGATATATCCCACACCCCTCACTGTAACACTCTGATATATCCCACACCCCCTCACTGTAACACTCTGATATACCCCACACCCCTCACTGTAACACTCTGATATATCCCACACCCCTCACTGTAACACTCTGATATATCCCACACCCCTCACTGTAACACTCTGATATATCCCACACCCCTCACTGTAACACTCTGATATATCCCACACCCCTCACTGTAACACTCTGATATACCCCACACCCCTCACTGTAACACTCTGATATATCCCACACCCCTCACTGTAACACTCTGATATACCCCACACCCCTCACTGTAACACTCTGATATACCCCACACCCCTCACTGTAACACTCTGATATACCCCACACCCCTCACTGTAACACTCTGATATATCCCACACCCCTCACTGTAACACTCTGATATATCCCACACCCCTCACTGTAACACTCTGATATATCCCACACCCCTCACTGTAACACTCTGATATATCCCACACCCCTCACTGTAACACTCTGATATATCCCACACCCCTCACTGTAACACTCTGATATATCCCACACCCCTCACTGTAACACTCTGATATATCCCACACCCCTCACTGTAACACTCTGATATATCCCACACCCCTCACTGTAACACTCTGATATATCCCACACCCCTCACTGTAACACTCTGATATATCCCACACCCCTCACTGTAACACTCTGATATATCCCACACCCCTCACTGTAACACTCTGATATATCCCACACCCCTCACTGTAACACTGATATATCCCACACCCCTCACTGTAACACTCTGATATACCCCGCACCCCTCACTGTAACACTCTGATATATCCCTCACCCCTCACTGTAACACTCTGATATACCCCGCACCCCTCACTGTAACACTCTGATATATCCCTCACCCCTCACTGTAACACTCTGATATACCCCACACCCCTCACTGTAACACTCTGATATATCCCACACCCCTCACTGTAACACTCTGATATATCCCACACCCCTCACTGTAACACTCTGATATATCCCACACCCCTCACTGTAACACTCTGATATATCCCACACCCCTCACTGTAACACTCTGATATATCCCACACCCCTCACTGTAACACTCTGATATACCCCACACCCCTCACTGTAACACTCTGATATATCCCACACCCCTCACTGTAACACTCTGATATACCCCACACCCCTCACTGTAACACTCTGATATACCCCACACCCCTCACTGTAACACTCTGATATACCCCACACCCCTCACTGTAACACTCTGATATATCCCACACCCCTCACTGTAACACTCTGATATATCCCACACCCCTCACTGTAACACTCTGATATATCCCACACCCCTCACTGTAACACTCTGATATATCCCACACCCCTCACTGTAACACTCTGATATATCCCACACCCCTCACTGTAACACTCTGATATATCCCACACCCCTCACTGTAACACTCTGATATATCCCACACCCCTCACTGTAACACTCTGATATATCCCACACCCCTCACTGTAACACTCTGATATATCCCACACCCCCTCACTGTAACACTCTGATATATCCCACACCCCTCACTGTAACACTCTGATATATCCCACACCCCTCACTGTAACACTCTGATATATCCCACACCCCTCACTGTAACACTGATATATCCCACACCCCTCACTGTAACACTCTGATATACCCCGCACCCCTCACTGTAACACTCTGATATATCCCTCACCCCTCACTGTAACACTCTGATATACCCCGCACCCCTCACTGTAACACTCTGATATATCCCTCACCCCTCACTGTAACACTCTGATATACCCCACACCCCTCACTGTAACACTCTGATATATCCCACACCCCTCACTGTAACACTCTGATATATCCCACACCCCTCACTGTAACACTCTGATATATCCCACACCCCTCACTGTAACACTCTGATATACCCCACACCCCTCACTGTAACACTCTGATATATCCCACACCCCTCACTGTAACACTCTGATATATCCCACACCCCTCACTGTAACACTCTGATATATCCCACACCCCTCACTGTAACACTCTGATATATCCCACACACCCCTCACTGTAACACTCTGATATACCCCACACCCCTCACTGTGACACTCTGATATATCCCACACCCCTCACTGTAACACTCTGATATATCCCACACCCCTCACTGTAACACTCTGATATATCCCACACCCCTCACTGTAACACTCTGATATATCCCACACCCCTCACTGTAACACTCTGATATACCCCACACCCCTCACTGTGACACTCTGATATATCCCACACCCCTCACTGTAACACTCTGATATATCCCACACCCCTCACTGTAACACACTGATATACCCCACACCCCTCACTGTAACACTCTGATATATCCCACACCCCTCACTGTAACACTGATATATCCCACACCCCTCACTGTAACACTCTGATATATCCCACACCCCTCACTGTAACACTCTGATATATCCCACACCCCTCACTGTAACACTCTGATATACCCCACACCCCTCACTGTAACACACTGATATAACCCACACCCCTCACTGTAACACTCTGATATATCCCACACCCCTCACTGTAACACTGATATATCCCACACCCCTCACTGTAACACTCTGATATATCCCACACCCCTCACTGTAACACTCTGATATATCCCACACCCCTCACTGTAACACTCTGATATATCCCACACCCCTCACTGTAACACTCTGATATATCCCACACCCCTCACTGTAACACTCTGATATATCCCACACCCCTCACTGTAACACTCTGATATACCCCACACCCCTCACTGTAACACTCTGATATACCCCACACCCCTCACTGTAACACACTGATATATCCCACACCCCTCACTGTAACACTCTGATATATCCCACACCCCTCACTGTAACACTCTGATATACCCCACACCCCTCACTGTAACACTCTGATATACCCCACACCCCCTCACTGTAACACTCTGATATATCCCACACCCCTCACTGTAACACTCTGATATATCCCACACCCCTCACTGTAACACTCTGATATATCCCACACCCCTCACTGTAACACTCTGATATACCCCACACCCCTCACTGTCACACTCTGATATACCCCACACCCCTCACTGTAACACTCTGATATACCCCACACCCCTCACTGTAACACTCTGATATATCCCACACCCCTCACTGTAACACTCTGATATATCCCACACCCCTCACTGTAACACTCTGATATATCCCACACCCCTCACTGTAACACTCTGATATATCCCACACCCCCTCACTGTAACACTCTGATATACCCCACACCCCTCACTGTAACACTCTGATATACCCCACACCCCTCACTGTAACACTCTGATATATCCCACACCCCTCACTGTAACACTCTGATATACCCCACACCCCTCACTGTAACACTCTGATATACCCCACACCCCTCACTGTAACACTCTGATATATCCCACACCCCTCACTGTAACACACTGATATATCCCACACCCCTCACTGTAACACTCTGATATACCCCACACCCCTCACTGTAACACTCTGATATACCCCACACCCCCTCACTGTAACACTCTGATATATCCCACACCCCTCACTGTAACACTCTGATATATCCCACACCCCCTCACTGTAACACTCTCATATATCCCACACCCCTCACTGTAACACTCTGATATATCCCACACCCCTCACTGTAACACACTGATATATCCCACACCCCTCACTGTAACACTCTGATATACCCCACACCCCTCACTGTAACACTCTGATATATCCCACACCCCTCACTGTAACACTCTGATATATCCCACACCCCTCACTGTAACACTGATATATCCCACACCCCTCACTGTAACACTCTGATATATCCCACACCCCTCACTGTAACACTCTGATATATCCCACACCCCTCACTATAACACTCTGATATACCCCACACCCCTCACTGTAACACTCTGATATATCCCACACCCCTCACTGTAACACTCTGATATATCCCACACCCCCTCACTGTAACACTCTGATATATCCCACACCCCTCACTATAACACTCTGATATACCCCACACCCCTCACTGTAACACTCTGAAATATCCCACACCCCTCACTGTAACACTGATATATCCCACACCCCTCACTGTATCACTCTGATATACCCCACACCCCTCACTGCAACACTCTGATATACCCCACACCCCTCACTGTAACACTCTGATATACCCACACCCCTCACTGTAACACTGATATACCCCACACCCCTCACTGTAACACTCTGATATATCCCACACCCCTCACTGTAACACTCTGATATATCCCACACCCCTCACTGTAACACTCTGATATACCCCACACCCCTCACTGTAACATTCTGATATACCCCACACCCCTCACTGTAACACTCTGATATATCCCACACCCCTCACTGTAACACTCTGATATATCCCACACCCCTCACTGTAACACTGATATACCCCACACCCCTCACTGTAACACTCTGATATACCCCACACCCCTCACTGTAACACTCTGATATACCCCACACCCCTCACTGTAACACTCTGATATATCCCACACCCCTCACTGTAACACTCTGATATATCCCACACCCCTCACTGTAACACTCTGATATATCCCACACCCCTCACTGTAACACTCTGATATATCCCACACCCCTCACTGTAACACTCTGATATATCCCACACCCCTCACTGTAACACTCTGATATATCCCACACCCCTCACTGTAACACTCTGATATATCCCACACCCCTCACTGTAACACTCTGATATATCCCACACCCCTCACTGTAACACTCTGATATATCCCACACCCCTCACTGTAACACTCTGATATATCCCACACCCCTCACTGTAACACTCTGATATACCCCACACCCCTCACTGTAACACTCTGATATATCCCACACCCCTCACTGTAACACTCTGATATACCCCACACCCTCACTGTAACACTCTGATATACCCCACACCCCTCACTGTAACACTCTGATATACCCCACACCCCTCACTGTAACACTCTGATATACCCCACACCCCTCACTGTAACACTCTGATATATCCCACACCCCTCACTGTAACACTCTGATATACCCCACACCCCTCACTGTAACACACTGATATATCCCACACCCCTCACTGTAACACTCTGATATATCCCACACCCCTCACTGTAACACTCTGATATATCCCACACCCCTCACTGTAACACTCTGATATATCCCACACCCCTCACTGTGACACTCTGATATACCCCACACGCCTCACTGTAACACTCTGATATATCCCACACCCCTCACTGTAACACTCTGATATACCCCACACCCCTCACTGTAACACGCTGATATATCCCACACCCCTCACTGTAACACTCTGATATATCCCACACCCCTCACTGTAACACTCTGATATATCCCACACCCCTCACTGTAACACTCTGATATATCCCACACCCCTCACTGTAACACTCTGATATATCCCGCACCCCTCACTGTAACACTCTGATATACCCCACACCCCTCACTGTAACACTCTGATATACCCCACACCCCTCACTGTAACACTCTGATATATCCCACACCCCTCACTGTAACACTCTGATATATCCCACACCCCCTCACTGTAACACTCTGATATATCCCACACCCCTCACTGTAACACTGATATATCCCACACCCCTCACTGTAACACTCTGATATATCCCACACCCCTCACTGTAACACTCTGATATACCACACACCCCTCACTGTAACACTCTGATATATCCCACACCCCTCACTGTAGCACTCTGATATATCCCACACCCCTCACTGTAACACTCTGATATATCCCACACCCCTCACTGTAACACTCTGATATATCCCACACCCCTCACTGTAACACTCTGATATACCCCACACCCCTCACTGTAACACTCTGATATATCCCACACCCCTCACTGTAACACTCTGATATATCCCACACCCCTCACTGTAACACTCTGATATATCCCACACCCCTCACTGTAACACTCTGATATACCCCACACCCCTCACTGTAACACTCTGATATATCCCACACCCCTCACTGTAACACTGATATATCCCACACCCCTCACTGTAACACTCTGATATACCCCACACCCCCTCACTGTAACACTCTGATATACCCCACACCCCTCACTGTAACACTCTGATATATCCCACACCCCTCACTGTAACACTCTGATATACCCCACACCCCTCACTGTAACACTCTGATATACCCCACACCCCTCACTGTAACATTCTGATATACCCCACACCCCTCACTGTAACACTCTGATATATCCCACACCCCTCACTGTAACACTCTGATATATCCCACACCCCTCACTGTAACACTCTGATATACCACACACCCCTCACTGTAACACTCTGATATATCCCACACCCCTCACTGTAACACTCTGATATATCCCACACCCCTCACTGTAACACTCTGATATATCCCACACCCCTCACTGTAACACTCTGATATATCCCACACCCCTCACTGTAACACTCTGATATATCCCACACCCCTCACTGTAACACTCTGATATATCCCACACCCCTCACTGTAACACTCTGATATACCCCACACCCCTCACTGTCACACTCTGATATATCCCACACCCCTCACTGTAACACTCTGATATATCCCACACCCCTCACTGTAACACTCTGATATACCCCACACCCCTCACTGTAACACTCTGATATATCCCACACCCCTCACTGTAACACTCTGATATATCCCACACCCCTCACTGTAACACTCTGATATATCCCACACCCCTCACTGTAACACTCTGATATATCCCACACCCCTCACTGTAACACTCTGATATATCCCACACCCCTCACTGCAACACTCTGATATATCCCACACCCCTCACTGTAACACTCTGATATATCCCACACCCCTCACTGTAACACACTGATATACCCCACACCCCTCACTGTAACACTCTGATATATCCCACACCCCTCACTGTAACACTCTGATATACCCCACACCCCTCACTGTAACACTCTGATATATCCCACACCCCCTCACTGTAACACTCTGATATACCCACACCCTCACTGTAACACTCTGATATACCCCACACCCCTCACTGTAACACTGATATACCCCACACCCCTCACTGTAACACTCTGATATACCCCACACCCCTCACTGTAACACTATGATATATCCCACACCCCTCACTGTAACACTCTGATATACCCCACACCCCGCACTGTAACACTCTGATATACCCACACCCCTCACTGTAACACTCTGATATATCCCACACCCCTCACTGTAACACTCTGATATACCCCACACCCCTCACTGTAACACTCTGATATATCCCACACCCCTCACTGTAACACTCTGATATATCCCACACCCCCTCACTGTAACACTCTGATATACCCACACCCTCACTGTAACACTCTGATATACCCCACACCCCTCACTGTAACACTGATATACCCCACACCCCTCACTGTAACACTCTGATATACCCCACACCCCTCACTGTAACACTATGATATATCCCACACCCCTCACTGTAACACTCTGATATACCCCACACATCCTCACTGTAACACTCTGATATACCCACACCCCTCACTGTAACACTCTGATATACCCCACACCCCTCACTGTAACACTCTGATATATCCACACCCCTCACTGTAACACTCTGATATACCCCACACCCCTCACTGTAACACTCTGATATATCCCACACCCCTCACTGTAACACTCTGATATATCCCACACCCCTCACTGTAACACTCTGATATATCCCACACCCCTCACTGTAACACTCTGATATACCCCACACCCCTCACTGTAACACTCTGATATACCCCACACCCCTCACTGTAACACTCTGATATATCCCACACCCCTCACTGTAACACTCTGATATACCCCACACCCCGCACTGTAACACTCTGATATATCCCACACCCCTCACTGTAACACTCTGATATAACCCACACCCCTCACTGTAACACTCTGATATACCCCACACCCCTCACTGTAACACTGATATACCCCACACCCCTCACTGTAACACTCTGATATACCCCACACCCCTCACTGTAACACTATGATATATCCCACACCCCTCACTGTAACACTCTGATATACCCCACACCCCGCACTGTAACACTCTGATATACCCCACACCCCTCACTGTAACACTCTGATATATCCCACACCCCTCACTGTAACACTCTGATATACCCCACACCCCTCACTGTAACACTCTGATATATCCCACACCCCTCACTGTAACACTCTGATATACCCCACACCCCTCACTGTAACACTCTGATATATCCCACACCCCTCACTGTAACACTCTGATATATCCCACACCCCTCACTGTAACACTGATATACCCCACACCCTCACTGTAACACTCTGATATACCCCACACCCCTCACTGTAACACTCTGATATACCCACACCCCTCACTGTAACACTCTGATATACCCCACACCCCTCACTGTAACACTCTGATATATCCCACACCCCTCACTGTAACACTCTGATATATCCCACACCCCTCACTGTAACACTCTGATATATCCCACACCCCTCACTGTAACACTCTGATATACCCCACACCCCTCACTGTAACACTCTGATATATCCCACACCCCTCACTGTAACACTCTGATATACCCCACACCCCTCACTGTAACACTCTGATATATCCCACACCCCTCACTGTAACACTCTGATATATCCCACACCCCTCACTGTAACACTCTGATATACCCCACACCCCTCACTGTAACACTCTGATATACCTCACACCCCCTCACTGTAACACTCTGATATATCCCACACCCCTCACTGTAACACTCTGATATACCCCACACCCCTCACTGTAACACTCTGATATATCCCACACCCCTCACTGTAACACTCTGATATACCCCACACCCCCTCACTGTAACACTCTGATATATCCCACACCCCTCACTGTAACACTCTGATATACCCACACCCCCTCACTGTAACACTCTGATATATCCCACACCCCTCACTGTAACACTCTGATATATCCCACACCCCTCACTGTAACACTCTGATATATCCCACACCCCTCACTGTAACACTCTGATATACCCCACACCCCTCACTGTAACACTCTGATATACCCCACACCCCTCACTGTAACACTCTGATATATCCCACACCCCTCACTGTAACACTGATATACCCCACACCCCTCACTGTAACACTCTGATATATCCCACACCCCTCACTGTAACACTCTGATATACCCCACACCCCTCACTGTAACACTCTGATATATCCCACACCCCTCACTGTAACACTGATATACCCCACACCCCTCACTGTAACACTCTGATATATCCCACACCCCCTCACTGTAACACTCTGATATACCCCACACCCCTCACTGTAACACTCTGATATACCCCACACCCCTCACTCTAACACTCTGATATATCCCACACCCCTCACTGTAACACTCTGATATATCCCACACCCCTCACTGTAACACTCTGATATATCCCACACCCCTCACTGTAACACTCTGATATATCCCACACCCCTCACTGTAACACTCTGATATATCCCACACCCCTCACTGTAACACTGATATATCCCACACCCCTCACTGTAACACTCTGATATACCCCACACCCCTCACTGTAACACTCTGATATATCCCACACCCCTCACTGTAACACTCTGATATATCCCACACCCCTCACTGTAACACTGATATATCCCACACCCCTCACTGTAACACTCTGATATATCCCACACCCCTCACTGTAACACTCTGATATATCCCACACCCCTCACTGTAACACTCTGATATATCCCACACCCCTCACTGTAACACTCTGATATACCCCACACCCCTCACTGTAACACTCTGATATATCCCACACCCCTCACTGTAACACTCTGATATACCCCACACCCCTCACTGTAACACTCTGATATACCCCACACCCCTCACTGTAACACTCTGATATATCCCACACCCCTCACTGTAACACTCTGATATATCCCACACCCCTCACTGTAACACTCTGATAGACCCTCTCTGTTATACTGCGTTGGAAGGAGTCACTTTATCTCAAATACACTGCGAGTCTGAGCAAATTCGAGCTCTTATTTCCTTCTCTGCACAAATTGCTGTTCAATAAAAGTTTAATTATCTCGGGGTTTTTTTTGAAGTTGTCAGCTCTGCAATCCAACCCCTCCTGAGATGTTAAACCGAGGCCCCGTCTCCCCGTTCGGGGGTGGGTGTTCAGGAACCCACCGCCGCTCGTGTAAGAAGGGGAGACGGGAGTGCTCCCCGGTGACCTGGAGCCAACACTCCCCTCCCTCAAACGACCGATTCAACCGGGTCCCCGGTCTCGTCACTGCGGGATCTTGCTGTGCACAAGACGGCCGCTGCCTTGGGCCCACATGGGGACTGTGACATGATTGGCTGTGTGTGAAGGCAGTTTGGGACGTTGGTGTGGGAAGGATTTGGGTGTCCTTGTGCACGAAACACAGAAAGTTTACACGCAGGTACAGCAAGGAATTAGGAAGGCAAATGGCATGTTGGCCTTTATTGTAGGGGGTTGGAGTACAAGAGTAAGGAAGTCTTGCTGCAATTGTACAGGGCTTTGGTGAGACCTCACCTGGAGTACTGCGTACAGTTTTGGTCTCCTTATCTCAGGAAGGATATACTTGCCTTAGAGGGAGTGCAACGAAGGTTCACTAGATTGATTCCTGGGATGAGAGGGTTGTCCTGTGAGGAGAGATTGAGTAGAATGGGCCGATACTCTCTGGAGTTTAGGAAAATGAGAGGTGATCTCATTGAAACATATCAGATTCTGAGGGGGTTTAACAGGGTAGATGCTGAGAGGATGTTTCCCCCCTGGCTGGAGAGTCTAGAACGAGGGGGCATAGTCTCAGGATAAGGGGTCGGACATTCAAGACTGAGATGAGGAGGAATTTCTTCACTCAGAGGGTGGTGAATCTTTGGAATTCTCTCCCCCAGAGGGCTGTGGACGCTCAGTCGTTGAGGATATTCAAGACTGAGATCGATGGATTTTTGGACTCTCGGGGGAATCGAGGGACGTGGGGATCGGGCGGGAAAGTGGAGTTGAGGTCGAAGATCAGCCATGATCTGATTGAATGGGGGAGCAGGCTCGAGGGGCCGAATGGCCTACTCCTTAAGCAACATGAAATCCCGATCCCTCAGTTTCGGTTCAAACTGGGGCAATGAAGTGGGGGGGGGTAACAAGCCAGAGGTGACGCTGCATGCTGGCCCTTTAGTGACGAGTCCTCCGAAGGAGTCCTCCGAGCGAGAGGTGGCGCTACAGGCTGGCCTCCAGTGACGAGTCCTCCGGTGGAGTCCTCCGAGCGAGAGGTGGCGCTACAGGCTGGCCTCCAGTGACGAGTCCTCCGATGAAGTCCTCCGAGCGAGAGGTGGCGCTACAGGCTGGCCTCCAGTGACGAGTCCTCCGATGAAGTCCTCCGAGCAAGAGGTGGCGCTACAGGCTGTCCTCCAGTGACGAGTCCTCCGATGAAGTCCTCCGAGCGAGAGGTGGCGCTACAGGCTGGCCTCCAGTGACGAGTCCTCCGGTGGAGTCCTCCGCGCCACAGGTGGCGATGCAGTCTGGCCTCCAGTGATGAGTCCTCCGAGCCAGAGGCGGCGCTGCAGCTTGCTATTTAGGGAATAGTCCTCCAAAGGAGTCCTCCGAGAGACAGGTGGCGCTGCAGGCTGGCCTTTAGTGACGAGTCCACCGAAGGAGTCCTCCGAGACAGAGGCGGCGCTGCAGCTTGCTATTTAGGGAATAGTCCTCCAAAGGAGTCCTCCGAGAGACAGGTGGCGCTGCAGGCAGGCCTTTAGTGACGAGTCCTCCAAGAGAGTGGTGGCGCTGCAGGCTGGCCTTCAGTGACGAGTCCTACAAAGGACTCCTCCGAGCCAGAGGTGGCGCTGCAGCTTGCTCTTTAGGGAATAGTCCTCCGAAGGAGACCTCCCAGCCAGAGGCGGCGCTGCAGGCTGGACTTCAGTAAGGAGTCCTCCGGTTGAGTCCTCCGAGACACAGGTGGCGCTGCAAGCTGGCCTCCCGTGACGAGTCCTCCGAGACACAGGTGGCGCTGCAGGCTGGCCTTTAGTGACGAGTCCTCCAATGCAGTCCTCCAAGAGACAGGTGGCGCTGCAGGCTGGCCTTCAGTAAGGAGTCCTCCGGTTGAGTCCTCCGAGACACAGGTGGCGCTGCAGGCTGGCCTCCCGTGACGAGTCCTCCAATGCAGTCCTCCAAGAGACAGGTGGCGCTGCAGGCTGGCCTTCAGTAAGGAGTCCTCCGGTTGAGTCCTCCGAGACACAGGTGGCGCAGCAGGCTGGCCTCCCGTGACGAGTCCTCCGAGACACAGGTGGCGCTGCAGGCTGGCCTTTAGTGACGAGTCCTCCAATGCAGTCCTCCAAGAGACAGGTGGCGCTGCAAAGCTGGCCTTCAGTCAGGAGTCCTCCGGTTGAGTCCTCCGAGACACAGGTGGCGCTGCGACTGCGCGGACCGCCACCTGATTGACAGCGGCGGCGGCCAATAGCGAGCCAGGCGGCGGGGACCAAGGGGCTGCTTCCATTGGCCGATCGGGCAGCGGAGGGGGGCGGGACGAGTCCAACGGCCGCCATTTGCTGCGGGAGGATTCCGGCGGCGGCGGCGGGTCCGTTTTTTCGGAGCGATGAACATTTTACCCAAGAAGAGCTGGCACGTCCGCAACAAGGACAATGTGGCGCGGGTCCGCCGGGACGAGCAGCAGGCGGCCACCGAGGAGCGGGAGGTCCGGCGGAGGGTGGCGCTGGCCGAGCAAGAGGTGAAGCGGCGGAGAACTGGGAGGACCAGCTGGGAGGACCGGCGTTCCGCGCAGGCGCCAGCCGACCACAGCGCACCCCGCCGGCCGGGAGGAGTGACTGGGAGGACTCGCTGGGTCTCACCCACAGCGCCGCCACCGGCCTGGAGGAGTCACTGGGTCTCACCCACAGCGCCGCCACCGGCCTGGAGGAGTGACTGGGAGGACTCACTGGGTCTCACCCACAGCGCCGCCACCGGCCTGGAGGAGTGACTGGGAGGACTCGCTGGGTCTCACCCACAGCGCCGCCACCGGCCTGGAGGAGTGACTGGGAGGACTCACACACAGCGCCGCCACCGGCCTGGAGGAGTGACTGGGAGGACTCACTGGGTCTCACCCACAGCGCCGCCACCGGCCTGGAGGAGTGACTGGGAGGACTCACTGGGTCTCACCCACAGCGCCGCCACTGGCCTGGAGGAGTGACTGGGAGGACTCGCTGGGTCTCACCCACAGCGCCGCCACCGGCCTGGAGGAGTGACTGGGAGGACTCGCTGGGTCTCACCCACAGCGCCGCCACTGGCCTGGAGGAGTGACTGGGAGGACTCACTGGGTCTCACCCACAGCGCCGCCACCCGTTGGGAGGAGTGACTGGGTCTCACCCACAGCGCTTCCACTGGCCTGGAGGAGTCACTGGGAGGACTCACAATCACCCACAGCGCCGCCACCGGTCGGGAGGAATCACTGGGAGGATCACCCATCTAACCCCTGCTGTACCTGCCCTGGGAGTGTTTGATGGGACAGTGTGGAGGGAGCTTTACTCTGTATCTAACCCTGTACCTGCCCTGGGAGTGTTTGACGGGACAGTGTAGAGGGAGCTTTACTCTGTATCTAACCCTGTACCTGCCCTGGGAGTGTTTGATGGGACAGTGTAGAGGGAGCTTTACTCTGTATCTAACCCTGTACCTGCCCTGGGAGTGTTTGACGGGACAGTGTAGAGGGAGCTTTACTCTGTATCTAACCCTGTACCTGCCCTGGGAGTGTTTGATGGGACAGTGTGGAGGGAGCTTTACTCTGTATCTAACCCTGTACCTGCCCTGGGAGTGTTTGATGGGACAGTGTAGAGGGAGCTTTACTCTGTATCTCACCCTGTACCTGCCCTGGGAGTGTTTGATGGGACAGTGTGGAGGGAGCTTTACTCTGTATCTAACCCTGTACCTGACCCTGGGAGTGTTTGATGGGACAGTGCAGAGGGAGCTTTACTCTGTATCTAACCCTGTACCTGCCCTGGGAGTGTTTGATGGGACAGTGTAGAGGGAGCTTTACTCTGTATCTAACCCTGTACCTGACCCTGGGAGTGTTTGATGGGACAGTGCAGAGGGAGCTTTACTCTGTATCTAACCCTGTACCTGCCCTGGGAGTGTTTGATGGGACAGTGTAGAGGGAGCTTTACTCTGTATCTAACCCTGTACCTGACCCTGTGAGTGTTTGATGGGACAGTGTAGAGGGAGCTTTACTCTGTATCTAACCCTGTACCTGCCCTGGGAGTGTTTGATGGGACAGTGTAGAGGGAGCTTTACTCTGTATCTAACCCTGTACCTGCCCTGGGAGTGTTTGATGGGACAGTGTAGAGGGAGCTTTACTCTGTATCTAACCCTGTACCTGCCCTGGGAGTGTTTGATGGGACAGCGTAGAGGGAGCTTTACTCTGTATCTAACCCTGTACCTGCCCTGGGAGTGTTTGATGGGACAGTGTAGAGGGAGCTTTACTCTGTATCTCACCCTGTACCTGCCCTGGGAGTGTTTGATGGGACAGTGTAGAGGGAGCTTTACTCTGTATCTAACCCTGTACCTGCCCTGGGAGTGTTTGATGGGACAGTGTGGAGGGAGCTTTACTCTGTATCTAACCCTGTACCTGCCCTGGGAGTGTTTGATGGGACAGTGTGGAGGGTGCTTTACTCTGTATCTAACCCTGTACCTGCCCTGGGAGTGTTTGATGGGACAGTGTAGAGGGAGCTTTACTCTGTATCTAACCCTGTACCTGCCCTGGGAGTGTTTGATGGGACAGTGTAGAGGGAGCTTTACTCTGTATCTAATCTTGTACCTGCCCTGGGAGTGTTTGATGGGACAGTGTGGAGGGAGCTTTACTCTGTATCTAACCCTGTACCTGCCCTGGGAGTGTTTGATGGGACAGTGCAGAGGGAGCTTTACTCTGTATCTAACCCTGTACCTGCCCTGGGAGTGTTTGATGGGACAGTGTGGAGGGAGCTTTACTCTGTATCTAACCCTGTACCTGCCCTGGGAGTGTTTGATGGGACAGTGTAGAGGGAGCTTTACTCTGTATCTAACCCTGTACCTGACCCTGGGAGTGTTTGATGGGACAGTGTAGAGGGAGCTTTACTCTGTATCTAACCCTGTACCTGCCCTGGGAGTGTTTGACGGGACAGTGTAGAGTGAGCTTTACTCTGTATCTAACCCTGTACCTGCCCTGGGAGTGTTTGATGGGACAGTGTAGAGGGAGCTTTACTCTGTATCTAACCCTGTACCTGCCATGGGAGTGTTTGATGGGACAGTGTAGAGGGAGCTTTACTCTGTATCGAACCCGTGCTGTACCTGCCCTGGGAGTGTTTGACGGGACAGTGTAGAGGGAGCTTTACTCTGTATCTAACCCTGTACCTGACCCTGGGAGTGTTTGACGGGACAGTGTAGAGGGAGCTTTACTCTGTATCTAACCCTGTACCTGCCCTGGGAGTGTTTGACGGGACAGTGTAGAGGGAGACGGATGCCGATGAAGGTGTTTATAATTACAGGCTCGGACAGACTTTCTGCGGCGTAAATCCCGTCAGTCTCTGCCGGAGAGCGGGAGGGAGTCCCTCGCGCCGACCCCCTCTGACGGAGCCTCGCAGAACCTCAACCTCTTCAGGGACCTGGAGGGGGGAAAGAGGCAGAAGATCGGGAGCAAGGAGTACGAGGCCGAGAAGCGGCAGGAGAAGGTGAGCAATCGTGGGAAAACGGTCAGCTCCGTCCCAGTGTGGAATTCAGCTCCGGTTACTGCTCCGGAGTCCGACCTGGTGATGCCTGCTGCAAAGTGACTGTGTGTGTGTGTGTGTGTGTGTGTGTCTGCGAGAGGGTCAGTGCCCCGTGGGGGACCCGTCCCCCAGCGAGGAGGAGGGGGGTCAGTGCCCGTGAGGGACCCGTCCCCCAGCGAGGAGGGGGTCAGTGCCCCGTGGGGGACCCGTCCCCCAGTGAGGAGGAGGGGGGTCAGTGCCCAGTGGGGGACCCGTCCCCCAGCCAGGAGGAGGGGGGTCAGTGCCCAGTGGGGGACCCGTCCCCCAGCGAGGAGGAGGGGGGGTCAGTGCCCAGTGGGGGACCCGTCCCCCAGCGAGCGGAGAGGGGGCGTGCGATTGCTGCTGAAAGATGACCACCATTGCCCTTTTGCTCTAACCGTCCTTTCTCTCCACCTCCCGCCCAGGAGAAGCAGGAGAGGGCAATCGGCCTGCTCACCTACCTGGGCCAGAGCTCGGCCGAGGCCCAGACCAGCAAGCCCTGGTACCAGGAGGCGCCCGGGTCCAAGGCAGACGCCGGCGGGGAGAAGGACGCCAGGCTGAAGAGGCAGATGGACCCACTGCTGGCCATGAACCAGTTCCTCCGGAGAGCGGGCAGGCCCCAGCGGAGGCGGGCCAGCGGCGGGGGGCCGGGGGGCCGGGGAGAGCCGCCGACCGCCGAGCGCCTGCGGGCCGAGCGCCTGAGGAGGGAGCAGGCGGAGAGGGCGCGGGCCGAGCTCCTGCTGGCCGGGGAGGGGGAGGGGGAGAGGGAGGGAGCCCGGGGGGAGACGGAGGCGGACGACAGGAAACGGCGGTACAACTCGCAGTTCCACCCCCACCTCAGCCGCGGGCCGCGCTCGGGGAACGCACGGTGAACCCCCCCCCCCGGGGGCGGGACGGGGCAGGAGGTCTCTCCACCCGCGCCCCCCCCCCCCCCCCCGTCTCCGAGAGGGCGGGAGTCACGTCTACTGTAACACCGATATCCCAAAATCGAATTAATCAATTGAGCGATCGATCGAATTAATCAATTGAGCGATCGATCGAATGATCAATTGATTGATTGATTGACCCGTTAATTAATTCTCCTGAAGTACCTTTTCATTCCAGTCGAAATCCACTGTAAAAATTGAAAACCAATGTACCGATTCCTGTTAATAAATTAGTTGCTTCCTAAAACACAGTGATTGTCTCTCCCTGTCCCCAGGCTTGTGGGGGACTCGGCCCCTCACGGAGAGCAGGGAGAGGCCCCCGATCCCCGAGCAGGGAGAGGCCCCCGGGCCCGATCCCCGGCCTCCTCACACGGAGCAGGGAGAGGCCCCCGGGGCCCGATCCCCGAGCAGGGAGAGGCCCCCGGGCCCGATCCCCGGCCTGATCCGGGCCCCCCCACACGGAGCAAGGAGAGGCCCCCGGGCCCGATCCCCGAGCAGGGAGAGGCCCCCGGGCCCCCGAGCAGGGAGAGGCCCCGGGCCCGATCCCTGGCCTCCTCACACGGAGCAGGGAGAGGCCCCCGGGGCCCGGCCCCCGGCCTGATCCGGGCCCCCTCACACGGAGCAGGGAGAGGCCCCCGAGCAGGGAGAGGCCCCCGGGCCCGATCCCCGAGCAGGGAGAGGCCCCCGGGGCCCGATCCCCGAGCAGGGAGAGGCCCCCGGGGCCCGATCCCCGAGCAGGGAGAGGCCCCCGGGCCCCCGAGCAGGGAGAGGCCCCAGGCCCGATCCCTGGCCTCCTCACACGGAGCAGGGAGAGGCCCCCGAGCAGGGAGAGGCCCCGGGCCCGATCCCTGGCCTCCTCACACGGAGCAGGGAGAGGCCCCCGGGGCCCGGCCCCCGGCCTGATCCGGGCCCCCTCACACGGAGCAGGGAGAGGCCCCCGAGCAGGGAGAGGCCCCCGGGCCCGATCCCCGAGCAGGAAGAGGCCCCCGATCCCCGAGCAGGGAGAGGCCCCGGGCCCCCATCACCCGCACCCCACACACCTTAAAAATAAAAGCAATCACACATTGGAATCTGGATGAGAAAACATCATAAAAATCTATTTTATTTTAAATATTTTCCAGAATGAAAATAGGTTATTGAAAAATACTTTACTGCAGATCCTGCACCACTGTCACGTGGCCCAGAATTGGTTCATCTCTCCCTCCGAGGCTTCACAACCTCCTGCTCCCCTCGAACAAAAACCCAAACACCTTCAACAAGTAAAGGATAAATCGACAGGGGGAGGGGGGGAGAGAGAGGGAGGTGGGGGGGAGAGAGAGGGGAAAGAGAGGGGGGAAAGAGGGAGAGGAAAGAGAGGGGGAGAGGGGGGAAGAGAGAGAGAGGGAGGGGGGGAGAGAGAGGGAGAGGGAGAGAGAGAGAGAGAGGGAGAGATAGGGGGGGAAGAGAGAGGGGAAAGAGAGGGGGAGAGGGGGGAAGAGAGGGAGGTGGGGGGGAGAGAGAGGGAGGAGAGAGAGGGGGGAAAGAGGGAGAGGGGGGAAAGAGAGAGAGAGGGAGGGGGGAAGAGAGAGAGAGAGGGAGAGGGGGGGAAGAGAGGGAGAGGGAGAGAGAGAGGGAGGGGGGAGGACACAGAAGAGAGAGGGAGGGACAGAGGAGAGAACAGATACCTGAATGGACAGGGGTGGGGTGGGGAGCGATGGGAGACGCTGGGCAGAGGGAGGGGGGGAAAGAGAGGGGAAAGAGAGGGGGAGAGGGGGGAAGAGAGAGAGAGGGAGGGGGGAAGAGAGAGGGAGAGGGGGGGAAGAGAGGGAGAGATAGGGGGGGAAGAGGGAGGGGGGGAAGAGGGAGGGGGGAAGAGAGAGGGAGAGGGGGGGAAGAGAGGGAGAGATAGGGGGGGAAGAGGGAGGGGGGGAAGAGGGAGGGGGGAAGAGAGAGGGAGAGGGGGGGAAGAGAGGGAGAGATAGGGGGGGAAGAGGGAGGGGGGGAAGAGGGAGGGGGGGAAGAGGGAGGGGGGGGAAGAGGGAGAGGGGGGAAGAGGGAGGGGGGAAGAGGGAGGGGGGAAGAGGGAGGGGGGAAGAGGGAGGGGGGGGGAGAGAGAGAGGGAGGCGGGGGGAGAGAGAGAGGGAGGCGGAGAGAGAGAGAGGGAGGAGGGGGGAGAGAGAGAGAGGGAGGAGGGGGGACAGAGAGGGGGAGAGAGAGAGGGAGGGGGGAGGACACAGAAGAGAGAGGGAGGGACAGAGGAGAGAACAGATACCTTAATGGACAGGGGTGGGGTGGGGAGCGATGGGAGACGCTGGGCAGAGGATTGGGTCGGGAGAGCGGAGACACGGACAGGGCGGGTGTGGGTGGGACGGGGCCCCCGGGGGGAGAGCGGGGGCCGGGTACAAAATCAGCCGTCACCGGGGCTCCACAAACAACTCGGGACATTGTCCGCGATCCCACTTCAAAAAAATCTCCCTCCGGCCGGCCGATCCAATCAACCGGGGGGGGCTTCACAGACCGCTGCTGCTCCCAGCCGCCCGCACGGGGTGGACAGGGGAGGGCTGAAGTGTCCGGAGTCCCAGGCAGCCTGCGACAGGGAGGGAGGGAGAGGGAGACGGGGAGCTGGGAGGAGGGAGGGCTGCTCGTCTCTCTCTCTCTCCCTCTCCCTCTCCTCCCCGTGCGTGGAAGGTCACTGCAGGTCTCGGTCCTCCAGGTAGCGATACTCGAAGGTGAAACCTTCCTTCTTTCTCTGGCCCCACTTCTCGTAATCGAAGTAGATGTACGTCCCCTGGGGAAGGAGAGAACGAGGACGTCAGTGTGGAGGGAGCTTCACTCTGTGTCTAACCCTGTACCTGCCCTGGGAGTGTTTGATGGGACAGTGTAGAGGGAGCTTTACTCTGTATCTAACCCTGTACCTGCCCTGGGAGTGTTTGATGGGACAGTGTAGAGGGAGCTTTACTCTGTATCTTACCCTGTACCTGCCCTGGGAATGTTTGATGGGACAGTGTAGAGGGAGCTTTACTCTGTATCTAACCCTGTACCTGTCCCTGGGAGTGTTTGATGGGACGGTGTAGAGGGAGCTTTACTCTGTATCTAACCCTGTACCTGCCCTGGGAGTGTTTGATGGGACAGTGTAGAGGGAGCTTTACTCTGTATCTAACCCTGTACCTGCCCTGGGAGTGTTTGATGGGACAGTGTAGAGGGAGCTTTACTCTGTATCTAACCCTGTACCTGCCCTGGGAGTGTTTGATGGGACAGTGTCGAGGGAGCTTTACTCTGTATCTCACCCTGTACCTGCCCTGGGAGTGTTTGATGGGACAGTGGAGAGGGAGCTTTACTCTGTATCTAACCCTGTACCTGACCCTGGGAGTGTTTGATGGGACGGTGTAGAGGGAGCTTTACTCTGTATCTAACCCTGTACCTGCCCTGGGAGTGTTTGATGGGACAGTGTAGAGGGAGCTTTACTCTGTATCTAACCCTGTACCTGCCCTGGGAGTGTTTGACGGGACAGTGTAGAGGGAGCTTTACTCTGTATCTAACCCTGTACCTGTCCCTGGGAGTGTTTGATGGGACAGTGTAGAGGGAGCTTTACTCTGTATCTAACCCTGTACCTGCCCTGGGAGTGTTTGATGGGACAGTGTAGAGGGAGCTTTACTCTGTATCTAACCCTGTACCTGCCCCTGGGAGTGTTTGATGGGACAGTGTAGAGGGAGCTTTACTCTGTATCTAACCCTGTACCTGCCCTGGGAGTGTTTGATGGGACAGTGTAGAGGGAGCTTTACTCTGTATCTAACCCTGTACCTGCCCTGGGAGTGTTTGATGGGACAGTGTAGAGGGAGCTTTACTCTGTATCTTACCCTGTACCTGCCCTGGGAATGTTTGATGGGACAGTGTAGAGGGAGCTTTACTCTGTATCTAACCCTGTACCTGTCCCTGGGAGTGTTTGATGGGACGGTGTAGAGGGAGCTTTACTCTGTATCTAACCCTGTACCTGCCCTGGGAGTGTTTGATGGGACAGTGTAGAGGGAGCTTTACTCTGTATCTAACCCTGTACCTGCCCTGGGAGTGTTTGATGGGACAGTGTAGAGGGAGCTTTACTCTGTATCTAACCCTGTACCTGCCCTGGGAGTGTTTGATGGGACAGTGTCGAGGGAGCTTTACTCTGTATCTCACCCTGTACCTGCCCTGGGAGTGTTTGATGGGACAGTGGAGAGGGAGCTTTACTCTGTATCTAACCCTGTACCTGACCCTGGGAGTGTTTGATGGGACGGTGTAGAGGGAGCTTTACTCTGTATCTAACCCTGTACCTGCCCTGGGAGTGTTTGATGGGACAGTGTAGAGGGAGCTTTACTCTGTATCTAACCCTGTACCTGCCCTGGGAGTGTTTGACGGGACAGTGTAGAGGGAGCTTTACTCTGTATCTAACCCTGTACCTGTCCCTGGGAGTGTTTGATGGGACAGTGTAGAGGGAGCTTTACTCTGTATCTAACCCTGTACCTGCCCTGGGAGTGTTTGATGGGACAGTGTAGAGGGAGCTTTACTCTGTATCTAACCCTGTACCTGCCCCTGGGAGTGTTTGATGGGACAGTGTAGAGGGAGCTTTACTCTGTATCTAACCCTGTACCTGCCCTGGGAGTGTTTGATGGGACAGTGTAGAGGGAGCTTTACTCTGTATCTAACCCTGTACCTGCCCTGGGAGTGTTTGATGGGACAGTGCAGAGGGAGCTTTACTCTGTATCTAACCCTGTACCTGCCCTGGGAGAGTTTGATGGGACAGTGTAGAGGGAGCTTTACTCTGTATCTAACCCTGTACCTGCCCTGGGAGTGTTTGATGGGACAGTGTAGAGGGAGCTTTACTCTGTATCTAACCCTGTACCTGCCCTGGGAGTGTTTGATGGGACAGTGTAGAGGGAGCTTTACTCTGTATCTAACCCTGTACCTGCCCTGGGTGTGTTTGACGGGACAGTGTGGAGGGAGCTTTACTCTGTATCTAACCCTGTACCTGCCCCTTGGAGTGTTTGACGGGACAGTGTAGAGGGAGCTTTACTCTGTATCTAACCCTGTACCTGCCCCTGGGAGTGTTTGACGGGACAGTGTAGAGGGAGCTTTACTCTGTATCTAACCCTGTACCTGCCCCTGGGAGTGTTTGATGGGACAGTGTAGAGGGAGCTTTACTCTGTATCCTAACCCTGTACCTGCCCTGGGAGTGTTTGATGGGACAGTGTAGAGGGAGCTTTACTCTGTATCTAACCCTGTACCTGCCCTGGGAGTGTTTGACGGGACAGTGTAGAGGGAGCTTTACTCTGTATCTAACCCTGTACCTGCCCTGGGAGTGTTTGATGGGACAGTGTAGAGGGAGCTTTACTCTGTATCTAACCCTGTACCTGCCCTGGGAGTGTTTGATGGGACAGTGTAGAGGGAGCTTTACTCTGTATCTAACCCTGTACCTGCCCTGGGAGTGTTTGATGGGACAGTGTAGAGGGAGCTTTACTCTGTATCTAACCCTGTACCTGCCCTGGGAGTGTTTGACGGGACAGTGTAGAGGGAGCTTTACTCTGTATCTAACCCTGTACCTGCCCTGGGAGTGTTTGACGGGACAGTGTAGAGGGAGCTTTACTCTGTATCTAACCCTGTACCTGCCATGGGAGTGTTTGATGGGACAGTGTAGAGGGAGCTTTACTCTGTATCTAACCCTGTACCTGACCCTGGGAGTGTTTGATGGGACAGTGTAGAGGGAGCTTTACTCTGTATCTAACCCTGTACCTGACCCTGGGAGTGTTTGACGGGACAGTGTAGAGGGAGCTTTACTCTGTATCTAACCCTGTACCTGCCCTGGGAGTGTTTGACGGGACAGTCCAGAGGGAGCTTTACTCTGTATCTAACCCTGCACCTGCTCTGGGAGTGTTTGATGGGACAGTGTAGAGGGAGCTTTACTCTGTATCTAACCCTGTACCTGCCCCTGGGAGTGTTTGACGGGACAGTGTAGAGGGAGCTTTACTCTGTATCTAACCCTGTACCTGTCCCTGGGAGTGTTTGATGGGACAGTGTAGAGGGAGCTTTACTCTGTATCTAACCCTGTACCTGCCCTGGGAGTGTTTGACGGGACAGTGTAGAGGGAGCTTTACTCTGTATCTAACCCTGTACCTGCCCTGGGAGTGTTTGACGGGACAGTGTAGAGGGAGCTTTACTCTGTATCTAACCCTGTACCTGCCCTGGGAGTGTTTGACGGGACAGTGTAGAGGGAGCTTTACTCTGTATCTGACCCTGTACCTGCTCGAACTCGTCAGTGATGGTTTTCGGCTCCTCGTGCCTCTGGAACCACATCATGTACTTGGTGTGAAACCTCCAGGACTGTTTCTTCAGTGCCTTTGCTGCCAGATACTGCGCTTTGGTTCCCTGCGTGGGGAGAAAGGGAAGAGGTGGGGGGTTGAGGGGGGGTGAAAAAGAGAGCTGACGGTGAGGACGGAGCTGACAGACGAGGCGCGGCCAGAACGCAACGAGGGAGAAGCTCCAGATTCGACTCGAGTTCGCAGCGCGGAGGGGATCCATCCCACGCAAATCACCGACCCCCTCCCCGCTCCCCATCGGGTGCCGATCCGGAGATTCCTGCTCAGGACGGGAGGAGGGGTCGAGCCCACCGTGTGTCGCGATCCCGTGCCGGACGCTGTCAGCCCTCCCGCCAAACCCCGACGCCCCGGTCGACCCCCCCACCGAACCTACCTCTAAATAATAGAAGATAAAAAACAGCGTCTCCGTCGACAGCCTCTGGTAAAAGTCGACCGAGTCGCAGTGGGGCGATGGCAGCTGGTGATGATAGACGGGAGTCGGGCACAGATTCCTGGGGATGTACTGCCTGCACGAGAGAAAAGAAACGCCCGTCACACTCCGGGGCGCGAGCGGGATATTCGACTGTGGGAGGCGGCACCCTCGCGAGAGCGACCTCCGCGCCCCTCTCACACGCGCACCCGGACTGGCACCGGGGGGGAGGGCGGGCCTGGATCACGGGGCTCGAGTCCCGGAGTATATCCATCTACCTCCGACGGTGCGGCACTCCCTCAGTACTGGGACCGGGGGAGTGTGGGCCTGGATTATGGGGCTCGAGCCCGAGAGTATATCCATCTCCCTCCGACAGTGCAGCACTCCCTCAGTACTGGGACCGGGGGAGTGTGGGCCTGGATTATGGGGCTCGAGCCCGAGAGTATATCCATCTCCCTCCGACAGTGCGGCACTCCCTCAGTACTGGCACCGGGGGAGTGTGGGCCTGGATTATGGGGCTCGAGTCCTAGAGTATATCCATCTCCCTCCGACAGTGCGGCGCTCCCTCAGCGCTGGCTCCCCCGCGGGGAGTGCGGGTTGTGGGTGAGACGCGGGACGATGGGCAGAAGGGCCAGGACCAGACTCACCGAATCCTCTCAGAGTCCGACGGGTGGGGCATGTGTTGCCATGCAGCTTCTACCATGGCCTGCTGGTAGGACTGGTCCTTGGAGAGGGAGATGGGCCCGAGGGGACAGACGCCCAGCGAGGGCTGCACCGTCACCTCCGTCAATCGCAGCGTGGCAATCTGAACTGTGGTCGTCTGTGTGGAGCTGCAACTGAAGATATCTGTGGGGGGGGAAAGAGAGAGAGAGGGGGTCAGTAATACTCCCTCTACACTGTCCCATCAAACACTCCCAGGGTCAGGTACAGGGTTAGATACAGAGTAAAGCTCCCTCTACACTGTCCCATCAAACACTCCCAGGGTCAGGTACAGGGTTAGATACAGAGTAAAGCTCCCTCTACACTGTCCCATCAAACACTCCCAGGGGCAGGTACAGGGTTAGATACAGAGTAAAGCTCCCTCTACACTGTCCCATCAAACACTCCCAGGGCAGGTACAGGGTTAGATACAGAGTAAAGCTCCCTCTACACTGTCCCATCAAACACTCCCAGGGCAGGTACAGGGTTAGATACAGAGTAAAGCTCCCTCCACACAGTCCCATCAAACACTCCCAGGGCAGGTACAGGGTTAGATACAGAGTAAAGCTCCCTCTACACTGTCCCGTCAAACACTCCCAGGGGCAGGTACAGGGTTAGATACAGAGTAAAGCTCCCTCTACACTGTCCCATCAAACACTCCCAGGGCAGGTACAGGGTTAGATACAGAGTAAAGCTCCCTCCACACTGTCCCGTCAAACACTCCCAGGGGCAGGTACAGGGTTAGATACAGAGTAAAGCTCCCTCTGCACTGTCCCATCAAACACTCCCAGGGGCAGGTACAGGGTTAGATACAGAGTAAAGCTCCCTCTACACTGTCCCGTCAAACACTCCCAGGGGTAGGTACAGGGTTAGATACAGAGTAAAGCTCCCTCTGCACCGTCCCATCAAACACTCCCGGGGCAGGTACAGGGTTAGATACAGAATAAAGCTCCCTCGACACTGTCCCATCAAACACTCCCAGGGCAGGTACAGGGTTAGATACAGAGTAATACTCCCTCTGCACTGTCCCATCAAACACTCCCAGGGCAGGTACAGGGTTAGATACAGAGTAAAGCTCCCTCTCCACTGTCCCATCAAACACTCCCAGGGCAGGTACAGGGTTAGATACAGAGTAAAGCTCCCTCTACACTGTCCCATCAAACACTCCCAGGGCAGGTCCAGGGTGAGATACAGAGTAAAGCTCCCTCCACACTGTCCCGTCAAACACTCCCAGGGCAGGTACAGGGTTAGATACAGAGTAAAGCTCCCTCTACACTGTCCCATCAAACACTCCCAGGGCAGGTACAGGGTTAGATACAGAGTAAAGCTCCCTCTACACTGTCCCATCAAACACTCCCAGGGCAGGTACAGGGTTAGATACAGAGTAAAGCTCCCTCGACACTGTCCCATCAAACACTCCCAGGGCAGGTACAGGGTTAGATACAGAGTAAAGCTCCCTCTACACTGTCCCATCAAACACTCCCAGGGCAGGTACAGGGTTAGATACAGAGTAAAGCTCCCTCCACACTGTCCCATCAAACACTCCCAGGGCAGGTACAGGGGATACAGAGTAAAGCTCCCTCTACACTGTCCCATCAAACACTCCCAGGGGCAGGGACAGGGTTAGATACAGAGTAATGCTCCCTCTACACTGTCCCATCAAACACTCCCAGGGCAGGTACAGGGTTAGATACAGAGTAAAGCTCCCTCGACACTGTCCCATCAAACACTCCCAGGGCAGGTACAGGGTTAGATACAGAGTAAAGCTCCCTCTACACTGTCCCATCAAACACTCCCAGGGCAGGTACAGGGTGAGATACAGAGTAAAGCTCCCTCGACACTGTCCCATCAAACACTCCCAGGGGCAGGGACAGGGTTAGATACAGAGTAATGCTCCCTCTACACTGTCCCATCAAACACTCCCAGGGCAGGTACAGGGTGAAATACAGAGTAAAGCTCCCTCTACACTGTCCCATCAAACACTCCCAGGGCAGGTACAGGGTTAGATACAGAGTAAAGCTCCCTCGACACTGTCCCATCAAACACTCCCAGGGCAGGTACAGGGTTAGATACAGAGTAAAGCTCCCTCCACACTGTCCCATCAAACACTCCCAGGGCAGGTACAGGGTGAGATACAGAGTAAAGCTCCCTCTACACTGTCCCATCAAACACTCCCAGGGCAGGTACAGGGTTAGATACAGAGTAAAGCTCCCTCCACACTGTCCCATCAAACACTCCCAGGGCAGGTACAGGGTGAGATACAGAGTAAAGCTCCCTCTACACTGTCCCGTCAAACACTCCCAGGGGCAGGGACAGCGTTAGATACAGAGTAATGCTCCCTCTACACTGTCCCATCAAACACTCCCAGGGCAGGTACAGGGTGAGATACAGAGTAAAGCTCCCTCTACACTGTCCCATCAAACACTCCCAGGGCAGGTACAGGGTGAGATACAGAGTAAAGCTCCCTCCACACTGTCCCATCAAACACTCCCAGGGCAGGTACAGGGTGAGATACAGAGTAAAGCTCCCTCCACACTGTCCCATCAAACACTCCCAGGGGCAGGGACAGGGTTAGATACAAGAGTAAAGCTCCCTCTACACTGTCCCATCAAAAACTCCCAGGGCAGGTACAGGGTTAGATACAGAGTAAAGCTCCTCTACACTGTCCCATCAGACACTCCCAGGGCAGGTACAGGGTGAGATACAGAGTAAAGCTCCCTCTACACTGTCCCATCAAACACTCCCAGGGCAGGTACAGGGTTAGATACAGAGTAAAGCTCCCTCGACACTGTCCCATCAAACACTCCCAGGGACAGATACAGGGTGAGATACAGAGTAAAGCTCCCTCTGCACTGTCCCATCAAACACTCCCAGGGTCAGGTACAGGGTTAGATACAGAGTAAAGCTCCCTCCACACTGTCCCATCAAACAGTCCCAGGGACAGGTACAGGGTGAGATACAGAGTAAAGCTCCCTCTACACTGTCCCGTCAAACACTCCCAGGGCAGGTACAGGGTTAGATACAGAGTAAAGCTCCCTCTGCACTGTCCCATCAAACACTCCCAGTGCAGGTACAGGGTTAGATACAGAGTAAAGCTCCCTCCACACTGTCCCATCAAACACTCCCAGGGGCAGGTACAGGGTTTAGATACAGAGTAAAGCTCCCTCTGCACTGTCCCATCAGACACTCCCAGGGCAGGTACAGGGTGAGATACAGAGTAAAGCTCCCTCTGCACTGTCCCATCAAACACTCCCAGGGCAGGTACAGGGTTAGATACAGAGAAAAGCTCCCTCTACACTGTCCCATCAAACACTCCCAGGGCAGGTACAGGGTTAGATACAGAAGAAAAGCTCCCTCTACACTGTCCCATCAAACACTCCCAGTGCAGGTACAGGGTTAGATACAGAGTAAAGCTCCCTCCACACTGTCCCATCAAACACTCCCAGGGGCAGGTACAGGGTTAGATACAGAGTAAAGCTCCCTCTGCACTGTCCCATCAGACACTCCCAGGGCAGGTACAGGGTGAGATACAGAGTAAAGCTCCCTCTGCACTGTCCCATCAAACACTCCCAGGGCAGGTACAGGGTTAGATACAGAGAAAAGCTCCCTCTACACTGTCCCATCAAACACTCCCAGGGCAGGTACAGGGTTAGATACAGAGAAAAGCTCCCTCTGCACTCTCTGCCCCAATCTCCGGGGTATTTTTTTTTTTACCTGTCTCGGTGAGATGCAGCGAAGAAGCTTGTTTGTCTAATCTGGGAGGCATGGGCAGCAGGTCGAGCACGGCAGTGAGTGAGCTGAGGGTGTCCTGGACCTGGAACAGAGAGAGGGGAGGGCAGGTCAGGAAGGAAGATGATTTGTGTCTGCTCACCGAGCACACTTCCCCAGACCGAGCCTGGGCAGTGTCGGGGGTCATTCCCCGCTCCCTCGCCCAGGGCTCAGCCTCTCCCCCCCGACCCCCGTAAAACGCAGCTCCCCTCGCCTCTCCCTCCCTCCA
This sequence comes from Heptranchias perlo, assembly GCF_035084215.1. NCBI lineage: Eukaryota > Metazoa > Chordata > Chondrichthyes > Hexanchiformes > Hexanchidae > Heptranchias > Heptranchias perlo. The sequence continues at coordinate 12,706 of NW_027138585.1, read as the reverse complement.
CTCCCCGTCACACCTCCCCGTAAAACACAGCTCCCCTCGCCTCTCCCTCCTCCTCCACTCCCCGTCACACCTCCCCGTAAAACACAGCTCCCCCTCGCCTCTCCCTCCTCCTCCACTCCCCGTCACACCTCCCCGTAAAACACAGCTCCCCTCGCCTCTCCCTCCCTCCACTCCCCGTCACACCTCCCCGTAAAACACAGCTCCCCTCGCCTCTCCCTCTCCCTCCACTCCCCCGTCACACCTCCCCGTAAAACACAGCTCCCCTCGCCTCTCCCTCTCCCTCCACTCCCCGTCACACCTCCCCGTAAAACACAGCTCCTCTCGCCTCTCCCTCCTCCTCCACTCCCCGTCACACCTCCCCGTAAAACACAGCTCCCCTCGCCTCTCCCTCCACTCCCCGTCACACCTCCCCGTAAAACACAGCTCCCCTCGCCTCTCCCTCCACTCCCCGTCACACTCCCCGTAAAACACAGCTCCCCTCGCCTCTCCCTCCACTCCCCGTCACACCTCCCCGTAAAACACAGCTCCCCTCGCCTCTCCCTCCCTCCACTCCCCGTCACACCTCCCCGTAAAACACAGCTCCCCTCGCCTCTCCCTCCCTCCACTCCCCGTCACACCTCCCTGTAAAACACAGCTCCCCTCGCCTCACTCTCCCTCCACTCCCCGTCACACCTCCCCGTAAAACACAGCTCCCCTCGCCTCTCCCTCCCTCCACTCCCCGTCAGACCTCCCCGTAAAACACAGCTCCCCTCGCCTCTCCCTCCACTCCGCGTCACACCTCCCCGTAAAACACAGCTCCCCTCGCCTCTCCCTCCCTCCACTCCCCGTCACACCTCCCCGTAAAACACAGCTCCCCTCGCCTCTCCCTCCACTCCGCGTCACAGCTCCCCGTAAAACACAGCTCCTCTCGCCTCTCCCTCCCTCCACTCCCCGTCACACCTCCCAGTAAAACACAGCTCCCCTCGCCTCACCCTCCTCCTCCACTCCCCGTCACACCTCCCCGTAAAACACAGCTCCCCCTCGCCTCTCCCTCCACTCCCCGTCGCACCTCCCCGTAAAACACAGCTCCCCTCGCCTCTCCCTCCCTCCACTCCCCGTCACACCTCCCCGTAAAACACAGCTCCCCTCGCCTCTCCTCCACTCCACTCCCCGTCACACCTCCCCGTAAAACGCAGCTCCCCTCGCCTCTCCCTCCTCCTCCTCCTCCACTCCGCCTCACACCTCCCCGTAAAACACAGCTCCCCTCGCCTCTCCCTCCCTCCACTCCCCGTCACACCTCCCCGTAAAACACAGCTCCCCTCGCCTCTCCCTCCTCCTCCACTCCCCGTCACACCTCCCCGTAAAACACAGCTCCCCTCGCCTCTCCCTCCCTCCACTCCGCGTCACACCTCCCCGTAAAACACAGCTCCCCTCGCCTCTCCCTCCACTCCACTCCCCGTCACACCTCCCCGTAAAACACAGCTCCCCTCGCCTCTCCCTCCCTCCACTCCCCGTCACACCTCCCCGTAAAACACAGCTCCCCTCGCCTCTCCCTCCCTCCACTCCGCGTCACACCTCCCCGTAAAACACAGCTCCCCTCGCCTCTCCCTCCCTCCACTCCCCGTCACACCTCCCCGTAAAACACAGCTCCCCTCGCCTCACCCTCCTCCTCCACTCCCCGTCACACCTCCCCGTAAAACACAGCTCCCCTCGCCTCTCCCTCCCTCCACTCCCCGTCACACCTCCCCGTAAAACACAGCTCCCCTCGCCTCTCCCTCCTCCTCCACTCCCCGTCACACCTCCCCGTAAAACACAGCTCCCCTCGCCTCTCCCTCCCTCCACTCCCCGTCACACCTCCCCGTAAAACACAGCTCCCCTCGCCTCTCCCTCCACTCCCCGTCACACCTCCCCGTAAAACACAGCTCCCCTCGCCTCTCCCTCCCTCCACTCCCCGTCACACCTCCCCGTAAAACGCAGCTCCCCTCGCCTCTCCCTCCTCCACTCCCCGTCACACCTCCCCGTAAAACACAGCTCCCCTCGCCTCTCCCTCCCTCCACTCCCCGTCACACCTCCCCGTAAAACGCAGCTCCCCTCGCCTCACCCTCCACTCCGCGTCACACCTCCCCGTAAAACACAGCTCCCCTCGCCTCTCCCTCCACTCCCCGTCACACCTCCCCGTAAAACACAGCTCCCCTCGCCTCTCCCTCCTCCTCCACTCCCCGTCACACCTCCCCGTAAAACACAGCTCCCCTCGCCTCTCCCTCCCTCCACTCCCCGTCACACCTCCCCGTAAAACACAGCTCCCCTCGCCTCTCCCTCCTCCTCCACTCCCCGTCACACCTCCCCGTAAAACACAGCTCCCCTCGCCTCTCCCTCCTCCTCCACTCCCCGTCACACCTCCCCGTAAAACACAGCTCCCCTCGCCTCTCCCTCCACTCCCCGTCACACCTCCCCGTAAAACACAGCTCCCCTCGCCTCTCCCTCCCTCCACCCCCGTCACACCTCCCCGTAAAACACAGCTCCCCTCGCCTCTCCCTCCACTCCCCGTCACACCTCCCCGTAAAACACAGCTCCCCTCGCCTCTCCCTCCCTCCACTCCCCGTCACACCTCCCCGTAAAACACAGCTCCCCTCGCCTCTCCCTCCACTCCCCGTCACACCTCCCCGTAAAACGCAGCTCCCCTCGCCTCTCCCTCCTCCACTCCCCGTCACACCTCCCCGTAAAACACAGCTCCCCTCGCCTCTCCCTCCCTCCACTCCCCGTCACACCTCCCCGTAAAACGCAGCTCCCCTCGCCTCACCCTCCACTCCGCGTCACACCTCCCCGTAAAACACAGCTCCCCTCGCCTCTCCCTCCACTCCACTCCCCGTCACACCTCCCCGTAAAACACAGCTCCCCTCGCCTCTCCCTCCCTCCACTCCCCGTCACACCTCCCCGTAAAACACAGCTCCCCTCGCCTCTCCCTCCCTCCACTCCCCGTCACACCTCCCCGGAAAACGCAGCTCCCCTCGCCTCACCCTCCTCCTCCACTCCCCGTCACACCTCCCCGTAAAACACAGCTCCCCTCGCCTCTCCCTCCCTCCACTCCCCGTCACACCTCCCCGGAAAACGCAGCTCCCCTCGCCTCACCCTCCACTCCACTCCCCGTCACACCTCAGCGTAAAACACAGCTCCCCTCGCCTCTCCCTCCTCCTCCACTCCGCGTCACACCTCCCCGTAAAACACAGCTCCCCTCGCCTCTCCCTCCTCCTCCACTCCCCGTCACACCTCCCCGGAAAACACAGCTCCCCTCGCCTCTCCCTCCTCCTCCACTCCCCGTCACACCTCCCCGTAAAACACAGCTCCCCTCGCCTCTTCCTCCCTCCACTCCCCGTCACACCTCCCCGTAAAACACAGCTCCCCTCGCCTCTCCCTCCCTCCACTCCGCCTCACACCTCCCCGTAAAACACAGCTCCCCTCGCCTCTCCCTCCTCCTCCACTCCCCGTCACACCTCCCCGTAAAACACAGCTCCCCTCGCCTCTCCCTCCTCCTCCACTCCCCGTCACACCTCCCCGTAAAACACAGCTCCCCTCGCCTCTCCCTCCCTCCACTCCCCGTCACACCTCCCCGTGAAACACAGCTCCCCTCGCCTCTCCCTCCCTCCACTCCGCGTCACACCTCCCCGTAAAACACAGCTCCCCTCGCCTCTCCCTGCCTCCACTCCGCCTCACACCTCCCCGTAAAACACAGCTCCCCTCGCCTCTCCCTCCCTCCACTCCCCGTCACACCTCCCCGTAAAACACAGCTCCCCTCGCCTCTCCCTCCTCCTCCACTCCCCGTCACACCTCCCCGTAAAACACAGCTCCCCTCGCCTCTCCCTCCACTCCGCGTCACACCTCCCCGTAAAACACAGCTCCCCTCGCCTCTCCCTCCCTCCACTCCCCCGTCACACCTCCCCGTAAAACACAGCTCCCCTCGCCTCTCCCTCCCTCCACTCCCCGTCACACCTCCCCGTAAAACACAGCTCCCCTCGCCTCTCCCTCCCTCCACTCCCCGTCACACCTCCCCGTAAAACACAGCTCCCCTCGCCTCTCCCTCCACTCCGCGTCACACCTCCCCGTAAAACGCAGCTCCCCTTGCCTCTCCCTCCCTCCACTCCGCGTCACACCTCCCTGTAAAACACAGCTCCCCTCGCCTCTCCCTCCACTCCCCGTCGCACCTCCCCGTAAAACACAGCTCCCCTCGCCTCTCCCTCCACTCCGCGTCACACCTCCCCGTAAAACGCAGCTCCTCTCGCCTCTCCCTCCTCCTCCACTCCCCGTCACACCTCCCCGTAAAACACAGCTCCCCTCGCCTCTCCCTCCCTCCACTCCCCGTCACACCTCCCCGTAAAACACAGCTCCCCTCGCCTCTCCCTCCCTCCACTCCCCGTCACACCTCCCCGTAAAACGCAGCTCCCCTCGCCTCACTCTCCCTCCACTCCCCGTCACACCTCCCCGTAAAACACAGCTCCCCTCGCCTCTCCCTCCCTCCACTCCCCGTCACACCTCCCCGTAAAACACAGCTCCCCTCGCCTCTCCCTCCCTCCACTCCCCGTCACACCTCCCCGTAAAACACAGCTCCCCTCGCCTCTCCCTCCACTCCCCGTCACACCTCCCCGTAAAACACAGCTCCCCTCGCCTCACCCTCCTCCTCCACTCCCCGTCACACCTCCCCGTAAAACACAGCTCCCCTCGCCTCTCCCTCCCTCCACTCCGCGTCACACCTCCCCGTAAAACACAGCTCCCCTCGCCTCTCCCTCCCTCCACTCCGCGTCACACCTCCCCGTAAAACACAGCTCCCCTCGCCTCTTCCTCCTCCTCCACTCCGCGTCACACCTCCCCGTAAAACACAGCTCCCCTCGCCTCTCCCTCCCTCCACTCCCCGTCACACCTCCCCGTAAAACACAGCTCCCCTCGCCTCTCCCTCCTCCTCCACTCCCCGTCACACCTCCCCGTAAAACACAGCTCCCCTCGCCTCTCCCTCCCTCCACTCCGCGTCACACCTCCCCGTAAAACACAGCTCCCCTCGCCTCTCCCTCCTCCTCCACTCCGCGTTACACCTCCCCGTAAAACACAGCTCCCCTCGCCTCACTCTCCCTCCACTCCCCGTCACACCTCCCCGTAAAACACAGCTCCCCTCGCCTCTCCATCTCCCTCCACTCCCCGTCACACCTCCCCGTAAAACACAGCTCCTCTCGCCTCTCCCTCCTCCTCCACTCCCCGTCACACCTCCCCGTAAAACACAGCTCCCCTCGCCTCTCCCTCCCTCCACTCCCCGTCACACCTCCCCGTAAAACACAGCTCCCCTCGCCTCTCCCTCCCTCCACTCCGCGTCACACCTCCCCGTAAAACGCAGCTCCCCTCGCCTCTCCCTCCACTCCGCCTCACACCTCCCCGTAAAACACAGCTCCCCTCGCCTCTCCCTCCACTCCCCGTCACACCTCCCCGTAAAACACAGCTCCCCTCGCCTCTCCCTCCACTCCCCGTCACACCTCCCCGTAAAACACAGCTCCCCTCGCCTCTCCCTCCTCCTCCACTCCCCGTCACACCTCCCTGTAAAACACAGCTCCCCTCGCCTCTCCCTCCCTCCACTCCGCGTCACACCTCCCCGTAAAACACAGCTCCCCTCGCCTCTCCCTCCTCCTCCACTCCCCGTCACACCTCCCCGTAAAACGCAGTTCCCCTCGCCTCTCCCTCCCTCCACTCCCCGTCACACCTCCCCGTAAAACACAGCTCCCCTCGCCTCTCCCTCCCTCCACTCCCCGTCACACCTCCCCGTAAAACACAGCTCCCCTCGCCTCTCCCTCCACTCCCCGTCACACCTCCCCGTAAAACACAGCTCCCCTCGCCTCTCCCTCCACTCCACTCCGCGTCACACCTCCCCGTAAAACACAGCTCCCCTCGCCTCTCCCTCCACTCCACTCCCCGTCACACCTCCCCGTAAAACACAGCTCCCCTCGCCTCTCCCTCCACTCCCCGTCACACCTCCCCGTAAAACACAGCTCCCCTCGCCTCTCCCTCCCTCCACTCCCCGTCACACCTCCCCGTAAAACACAGCTCCCCTCGCCTCTCCCTCCTCCTCCACTCCCCGTCACACCTCCCCGTAAAACACAGCTCCCCTCGCCTCTCCCTCCACTCCCCGTCACACCTCCCCGTAAAACACAGCTCCCCTCGCCTCTCCCTCCCTCCACTCCCCGTCACACCTCCCCGTAAAACACAGCTCCCCTCGCCTCTCCCTCCACTCCCCGTCACACCTCCCCGTAAAACACAGCTCCCCTCGCCTCTCCCTCCACTCCCCGTCACACCTCCCCGTAAAACACAGCTCCTCTCGCCTCTCCCTCCCTCCACTCCCCGTCACACCTCCCCGTAAAACACAGCTCCCCTCGCCTCTCCCTCCCTCCACTCCCCGTCACACCTCCCCGTAAAACACAGCTCCCCTCGCCTCTCCCTCCTCCTCCACTCCCCCGTCACACCTCCCCGTAAAACACAGTTCCCCTCGCCTCTCCCTCCACTCCACTCCCCGTCACACCTCCCCGTAAAACACAGCTCCCCTCGCCTCTCCCTCCCTCCACTCCGCGTCACACCTCCCCGTAAAACACAGCTCCCCTCGCCTCTCCCTCCTCCTCCACTCCCCGTCACACCTCCCCGTAAAACACAGCTCCCCTCGCCTCTCCCTCCCTCCACTCCCCGTCACACCTCCCCGTAAAACACAGCTCCCCTCGCCTCTCCCTCCCTCCACTCCCCGTCACACCTCCCCGTAAAACACAGCTCCCCTCGCCTCTCCCTCCCTCCACTCCCCGTCACACCTCCCGTAAAACACAGCTCCCCTCGCCTCTTCCTCCTCCTCCTCCACTCCCCGTCACACCTCCCGTAAAACACAGCTCCTCTCGCCTCTCCCTCCCTCCCATCCCCGTCACACCTCCCGGAAAACGCAGCTCCCTCGCCTCTCCCTCCACTCCGCGTCACACCTCCCCGTAAAACACAGCTCCCCTCGCCTCTCCCTCTCCTCCACTCCCCGTCACACCTCCCCGTAAAACACAGCTCCCCTCGCCTCTCCCTCCTCCTCCACTCCCCGTCACACCTCCGCGTAAAACACAGCTCCCCTCGCCTCTCCCTCCTCCTCCACTCCCCGTCACACCTCCCCGTAAAACACAGCTCCCCTCGCCTCTCCCTCCCTCCACTCCCCGTCACACCTCCCCGTAAAACACAGCTCCCCTCGCCTCTCCCTCTCCACTCCCCGTCACACCTCCCCGTAAAACACAGCTCCCCTCGCCTCCCTCCTCCCTCCACTCCCCGTCACACCTCCCCGTAAAACACAGCTCCCCTCGCCTCTCCCTCCCTCCACTCCCCGTCACACCTCCCCGTAAAACACAGCTCCCCTCGCCTCTCCCTCCTCCTCCACTCCCCGTCACACCTCCCCGTAAAACACAGCTCCCCTCGCCTCTCCCTCCACTCCCCGTCACACCTCCCCGTAAAACACAGCTCCCCCTCGCCTCTCCCTCCCTCCACTCCCCGTCACACCTCCCCGTAAAACACAGCTCCCCTCGCCTCTCCTCCCTCACTCCGCGTCACACCTCCCCGTAAAACACAGCTCCCCTCGCCTCTCCCTCCTCCTCCACTCCCGTCACACCTCCCCGTAAAACCCAGCTCCCCTCACCTCTCCCTCCCTCCACTCCCCGTCACACCTCCCCGTAAAACACAGCTCCCCTCGCCTCTCCCTCCACTCCCCGTCACACCTCCCCGTAAAACACAGCTCCCCTCGCCTCTCCCTCTCCTCCACTCCCCGTCACACCTCCCCGTAAAACACAGCTCCCCTCGCCTCTCCCTCCTCCTCCACTCCCGTCACACCTCCCCGTAAAACACAGCTCCCTCGCCTCTCCCTCCACTCCCCGTCACACCTCCCCGTAAAACACAGCTCCCCTCGCTCTCCCTCCTCCTCCACTCCCCGTCACACCTCCCCGTAAAACACAGCTCCCCTCGCCTCTCCCTCCTCCTCCACTCCCCGTCACACCTCCCCGTAAAACACAGCTCCCCTCGCCTCTCCCTCCCTCCACTCCCCGTCACACCTCCCCGTAAAACACAGCTCCCCTCGCCTCTCCCTCCTCCTCCACTCCCCGTCACACCTCCCCGTAAAACACAGCTCCCCTTGCCTCTCCCTCTCCCTCCACTCCGCGTCACACCTCCCGTAAAACACAGCTCCCCTCGCCTCTCCCTCCCTCCACTCCCCGTCACACCTCCCCGTAAAACGCAGCTCCCCTCGCCTCTCCCTCCTCCTCCACTCCCCGTCACACCTCCCCGTAAAACACAGCTCCCCTCGCCTCTCCCTCCACTCCACTCCCCGTCACACCTCCCGTAAAACGCAGCTCCCTCGCCTCTCCCTCCTCCTCCACTCCCCGTCACACCTCCCCGTAAAACGCAGCTCCCCTCGCCTCTCCCTCCACTCCACTCCCCGTCACACCTCCCCGTAAAACACAGCTCCCCTCGCCTCACCCTCCCTCCACTCCCCGTCACACCTCCCCGTAAAACACAGCTCCCCTCGCCTCTCCCTCCCTCCACTCCCCGTCACACCTCCCCGTAAAATACAGCTCCCCTCGCCTCTCCTCCTCCACTCCCCGTCACACCTCCCCGTAAAACGCAGCTCCCCTCGCCTCTCCCTCCCTCCACTCCGCGTCACACCTCCCCCGTAAAACACAGCTCCCCTCGCCTCTCCCTCCACTCCCCGTCACACCTCCCCGTAAAACACAGCTCCCCTCGCCTCTCCCTCCTCCTCCACTCCGCGTCACACCTCCCCGTAAACACAGCTCCCCTCGCCTCTCCCTCCCTCCACTCCCCCGTCACACCTCCCCGTAAAACGCAGCTCCCCTCGCCTCTCCCTCCCTCCACTCCCCGTCACACCTCCCCGTAAAACACAGCTCCCCTCGCCTCTCCCTCCCTCCACTCCGCGTCACACCTCCCCGTAAAACACAGCTCCCCTCGCCTCTCCCTCCCTCCACTCCCCGTCACACCTCCCCGTAAAACGCAGCTCCCCTCGCCTCTCCCTCCCTCCACTCCCCGTCACACCTCCCCGTAAAAACACAGCTCCCCTCGGCCTCTCCTCTCCCTCCACTCCGCGTCACAACCTCCCCGTAAAACACAGCTCCCCTCACCTCACCCTCCACTCCACTCCCCGTCACACCTCCCCGTAAAACACAGCTCCCTCGCCTCTCCCTCCTCCTCCACTCCCCGTCACACCTCCCCGTAAAACACAGCTCCCTCGCCTCTCCCTCCTCCACTCCCCGTCACACCTCCTGTAAAACACAGCTCCCCTCGCCTCTCCCTCTCCCTCCACTCCCCGTCACACCTCCCCGTAAAACACAGCTCCCCTCGCCTCTCCCTCCCTCCACTCCCGTCACACCTCCCCGTAAAACACAGCTCCCCTCGCCTCTCCCTCCCTCCACTCCCCGTCACATCTCCCCTTAAAACACAGCTCCCCTCGCCTCTCCCTCCCTCCACTCCCCGTCACACCTCCCCGTAAAACCACAGCTCCCCTCGCCTCTCCCTCTCCTCCACTCCCCGTCACACCTCCCGTAAAACACAGCTCCCCTCGCCTCTCCCTCCCTCCACTCCCCGTCACACCTCCCCGTAAAACACAAGCTCCCCTCGCCTCTCCCTCCTCCTCCACTCCCCGTCACACCTCCCCGTAAAACACACCTCCCCTCGCCTCTCACCTCCCTCCTCCGTCCCTCCTCCCACGCCGCACCTCCACGTAAAACACAGGTCCTCTCGCCTCTCCCTCCTCCTCCTTCCCCCTCCTCTTCTTCCTTCCTCTCCCTCTTTGTACCCCTCTCCCTTCCCCCCTTCTCTCCCTCCTTCTCTCCCTCCCCTTTTGCCTTCCCCCCTTCCTCTTCCCGTTCCTTCTCCTTCTCCTTCTCCTTCCCTCCCCCTTATCCTCCTCCTCTACCTCCTTCTCCTTCCCTCCCCCTTATCCTCCTCCTCTACCTCCCCCTCCTCTCTCCCTCCAGCCTCCCTTTTCCTCCTCCCCCCTCCTTCCCTCCCACCTTCTCCCTCCTTCACCCTCCCTCCTTCCCCCTCCCTCCCTCTCATCTCCCTCCCTCTCATCTCCCTCCCTCTCATCTCCCTCCCTCTCATCTCCCTCCCTCTCATCTCCCCTCCCACCTCCCCCCCTCCCTCTCACCTCCCCCCCTCCCTCTCACCTCCCCCCCTCCCTCTCACCTTCCCCCTCCCTCTCACCTTCCCCCTCCCTCTCACCTTCCCCCTCCCTCTCACCTTCCCCTCCCTCTCACCTTCCCCTCCCTCTCACCTTCCCCCTCCCTCTCACCTTCCCCCTCCCTCTCACCTTCCCCCTCCCTCTCACCTTCCCCCTCCCTCTCACCTTCCCCCTCCCTCTCACCTTCCCCCTCCCTCTCACCTTCCCCCTCCCTCTCACCTTCCCCCTCCCTCTCACCTTCCCCTCCCTCTCACCTTCCCCCTCCCTCTCACCTTCCCCCTCCCTCTCACCTTCCCCCCTCCCTCTCACCTTCCCCCTCCCTCCCTCTCACCTTCAGTTCCTGCGTGCTGGGTGTAGTGAATTGGCCCGTTGACCAGTAACGGAGAAGGCTTTGGGTCATCGAAGGTGGGAGCCGGAGAGCTGGGCTGAGGAATACTGGCCCCAGGGTTGTGTTGTAAACTCCCCATTGCCAGGGGGGGGATGTGCAGGGCTCTCGTTCCTGGGCAGCGAAGGAGGGAGAGAAGTAAACGAGGGATCAGGAATCATTTGCAACAAACCAGGGGCAAAGTCCATCTGGATCACTGGTCCAATAACACAACCAGGAAACTACCCCACCCCTCGCTGGGAAACAGGGGCACTGACCCCCCCTCCTCGCTGGGGAACGGGTCCCCAACGGGCGCTGACCCCCCCCTCCTCGCTGGGGGACAGGTCCCCACGGGCACTGACCCCCTCCTCGCTGGGGGACGGGGTCCCCACGGGCACTGACCCCCCCTCCTCCTCGCTGGGGGACGGGTCCCCACAGGCACTGACCCCCCTCCTCGGTGGGGGGACGGGTCCCCACGGGCACTGACCCCCTCCCTCCTCGCTGGGGGACGGGTCCCCCACGGGCACTGACCCCCCCTCCTCCTCGCTGGGGGACGGGTCCCCACGGGCACTGACCCCCCTCCTCGCTGGGGGACAGGTCCCCCACGGGCACTGACCCTCCTCCTCGCTGGGGGACGGGTCCCCACGGGCACTGACCCCCTCCTCGCTGGGGGACGGGTCCCCACGGGCACTGACCCCCCACCTCCTCGCTGGGGGACGGGTCCCCCATGGGGCACTGACCCCCCTCCTCGGTGGGGGACGGGTCCCCATGGCACTGACCCCCCTCCTCGCTGGGGGACGGGTCCCCACGGGCACTGACTCCCTCCTCGCTGGGGGACGGGTCCCCATGGGCACTGACCCCCCTACTCGCTGGGGGAACGGTTGAATTGTGACGTGATACATTTTGGTAGAAGATTGAGGAGAGGCAATATAAACTAAATGGGACAATTTTAAAGGGGGTGCGGGAGCAGAGAGACCTGGGGGTGTGTGTACACAAATCTTTGAAGGTGGCAGGACAGGTTGAGAAGGCTGTGAAAAAAGTATCTGGGATCCTGGGCTTTATTAATAGAGGCACAGAGTACAAAAGCAAGGGAGTGATGCTAAACCCTTTATAAAACACTGGGTTAGACCCAGCTGGAGAATTGGGTCCAGTTCTGGGCCCCGCTCTTTAGGAAAGATGTGAGGGCCTTAGAGAGGGTGCAGAGGAGATTTACCAGAATGGTCCCAGGGATGAGGGACCTCAGTGATGCGGAGAGACTGGAGAATCTGGGGTCGTTCCCCTCAGAGCAGAGAAGGTTAAGGGGAGATTTAATCGAGGGGTTCAAATCATGAAGGGGTTTTGAGAGAGTAAATAAGGAGAGACTGTTTCCAGTGGGCAGGAGGGTCGGTGAGCAGAGGGCACGGATTTAAGGCGATCGGGAAAAGAGCCAGAGGGGGGAGATGAGGAGAATGTTTTTTTACGCAGCGAGTTGTTCTGATCTGGAATTCACTGCCTGAAAGGGAGCAGATTCAATAATAACTTTCAAAAGGGGAATCGGATAAATAATCAAAGGGGAGAAATATACAGGGATACGGGGAAAGAGCAGGGGGGAGTGGGACTGATTGGATAGATCTTTCAAAGAGCCAGCACAGGCTCGATGGGCAGAACGGCCTCCTCCGCTCTGGAATCCCCGACCCATGACTCGTCCGACTGGCCATCGAACCACCCCACCACCCCTCCCACTGGACCCCAGGGCCACCCTCCCCAACACTGGCTCACTGACGGGTCTGGTGGGCTCGGTACTTACACATTACTGAGGGGGCAGGCTGTGGCAGTGGGTCTCGCCGCACTGCATTTGGGCAATGTTGGGTTGGGAGGCTCCTGACGGGGTCTCCGCCACGACAGAACTGTAACCTGGGGTGGGAGAGAGAGAGAGAGACGGTATAAATCAGGAGAGAGAGAGAGAGAGACGGTATAAATCAGGAGAGAGAGAGAGAGAGACGGTATAAAATCAGGAGAGAGAGAGAGAGAGACGGTATAAATCAGGAGAGAGAGACGGTATAAATCAGGAGAGAGAGAGAGAGAGAGACGGTATAAATCAGGAGAGAGAGAGAGAGAGAGAGACGGTATAAATCAGGAGAGAGAGAGAGAGAGAA
>NW_027138584.1:0-41999 GCF_035084215.1 Heptranchias perlo | reverse complement strand
TTGACTCTGGACCCCATGAAATCTCATGGCATCAGGTCAAACATGGGCAAGGAAACCTCCTGCTGATTACCACCTACCGTCCTCCCTCAGCTGATGAATCAGTCCTCCTCCATGTTGAACACCACTTGGAGGAAGCACTGAGGGTAGCAAGGGCACAAAATGTACTCTGGGTGGGGGACTTCAATGTCCATCACCAAGAGTGGCTCGGTAGCACCACTACTGACCGAGCTGGCCGAGTCCTGAAGGACATAGCTGCTAGACTGGGCCTGCGGCAGGTGGTGAGCGAACCAACACGAGGGAAAAACTTACTTGATCTCGTCCTCACCAATCTACCTGTCGCAAATGCACCTGTCCATGACAGTATTGGTAGGAGTGACAACCGCACAGTCCTCGTGGAGATGAAATCCCGTCTTCGCACTGAGGACACCATCCAACGTGTTGTGTGGCACTACCACCGTGCTAAATGGGATAGATTCAGAACAGATCTAGCAGCTCAAAACTGGGCATCCATGAGGCGCTGTGGGCCATCAGCAGCAGCAGAATTGTATTCCAGCACAATCTGTAACCTCATGGCCCGGCATATTCCTCACTCTACCATTACCAACAAGCCAGGGGATCAACCCTGGTTCAATGAGGAGTGTAGAAGAGCATGCCAGGAGCAGCACCAGGCGTACCTAAAAATGAGGTGCCAACCTGGTGAAGCTACAACTCAGGACTACATGCATGCTAAACAGCGGAAGCAACATGCTATAGACAGAGCTAAGCGATTCCACGACCAACGGATCAGAACAAAGCTCTGCAGTCCTGCCACATCCAGTCGTGAATGGTGGTGGACAATTAAACAACTAACGGGAGGAGGAGGCTCTGCAAACATCCCCATCCTCAATGATGGCGGAGTCCAGCACGTGAGTGCAAAAGACAAGGCTGAAGCGTTTGCAACCATCTTCAGCCAGAAGTGCCGAGTGGATAATCCATCTCAGCCTCCTCCCGATATCCCCACCATCACGGAAGCCAGTCTTCGGCCAATTCGATTCACTCCACGTGATATCAAGAAACGGCTGAGTGCACTGGATACAGCAAAGGCTATGGGCCCTGACAACATCCCAGCTGTAGTGCTGAAGACTTGTGCTCCAGAACTAGCTGCGTCTCTAGCCAAGCTGTTCCAGTACAGCTACAACACTGGCATCCACCCGACAATGTGGAAAATTGCCCAGGTATGTCCTGTCCACAAAAAGCAGGACAAATCCAATCCGGCCAATTACCGCCCCATCAGTCTACTCTCAATCATCAGCAAAGTGATGGAAGGTGTCGTCGACAGTGCTATCAAGCGGCACTGACTCACCAATAACCTGCTCACCGATGCTCAGTTTGGGTTCCGCCAGGACCACTCGGCTCCAGACCTCATTACAGCCTTGGTCCAAACATGGACAAAAGAGCTGAATTCCAGAGGTGAGGTGAGAGTGACTGCCCTTGACATCAAGGCAGCATTTGACCGAGTGTGGCACCAAGGAGCCCTAGTAAAATTGAAGTCAATGGGAATCAGGGGGAAAACTCTCCAGTGGCTGGAGTCATACCTAGCACAAAGGAAGATGGTAGTGGTTGTTGGAGGCCAATCATCTCAGCCCCAGGGCATTGCTGCAGGAGTTCCTCAGGGCAGTGTCCTTGGCCCAACCATCTTCAGCTGCTTCATCAATGACCTTCCCTCCATCATAAGGTCAGAAATGGGGATGTTCGCTGATGACTGCACAGTGTTCAGTTCCATTCGCAACCCCTCAAATAATGAAGCAGTCCGAGCCTGCATGCAGCAAGACCTGGACAACATCCAGGCTTGGGCTGATAAGTGGCAAGTAACATTCGCGCCAGATAAGTGCCAGGCAATGACCATCTCCAACAAGAGAGAGTCTAACCACCTCCCCTTGACATTCAACGGCATTACCATCGCCGAATCCCCCACCATCAACATCCTGGGGGTCACCATTGACCAGAAACTTAACTGGACCAGCCATATAAATACTGTGGCTACAAGAGCAGGTCAGAGGCTGGGTATTCTGCGGTGAGTGACTCACCTCCTGACTCCCCAAAGCCTTTCCACCATCTACAAGGCACAAGTCAGGAGTGTGATGGAATACTCTCCACTTGCCTGGATGAGTGCAGCTCCAACAACACTCAAGAAGCTTGACACCATCCAAGATAAAGCAGCCCGCTTGATTGGCACCCCATCCACCACCCTAAACATTCACTCCCTTCACCACCGGCGCACTGTGGCTGCAGTGTGCACCATCCACAGGATGCACTGCAGCAACTCGCCAAGGCTTCTTCAACAGCACCTCCCAAACCCGCGACCTCTACCACCTAGAAGGACAAGAGCAACAGGCGCATGGGAACGACACCACCTGCACGTTCCCCTCCAAGTCACACACCATCCCGACTTGGAAATATATCGCCGTTCCTTCATTGTCGCTGGGTCAAAATCCTGGAACTCCCTTCCTAACAGCACTGTGGGAGAACCGTCACCACACGGACTGCAGCGGTTCAAGAAGGCGGCTCACCACCACCTTCTCGAGGGCAATTAGGGATGGGCAATAAATGCCGGCATTGCCAGCGACGCCCACATCCCGTGAACGAATAATAAAAAAAATTTTTAAAAATCCTAGGCGTGCACTTGCACACCGACACTCGACACTAAAATATTATTCAGCATTACGTGGACTCCCTATATTTTTTGCTCTTAGTACATGTAGACATTTGATCATGATGGCAATCACAAAGCTTTTTCACCCTTGCTCCATGCCATGGATGGATAAAAAAATCGAGATATTGGCACGAAAGTTGGTGTCAGGGCACATAACTGTGTGTGTACCACTAAAGTGGCTCACTTAAAGCCTGCAACACAACCTTGATGACTGAGGACCGTACTTTAGCTGGGTCTTTCACATGGCAACTCATGATATTGAATTTTTCTATGTTAATTTTTCTACACAGTATTGGTAATTCTACATTAGAAACAGGAATAGGCCGTTCAGCCCCTCGAGCCTGTTCCGCCATTCAATTAGCACCTCAACTCATTTACCTACCTTTGCTCCACATCCCTTGATAACCTTACCTAACAAAAATCTATAGATCTCAGTTGTGAAAGCTCCAATTGTCCCAGCATTCACAGCCTTTTGCGGGGGCAGGGGAGGGGCGGATGGGGAGAGAAGAGAGTTTGAGATTTCTACTCCCCTTTGTGTGGAAAAGGTACTTCAAGATTTCACTCGTGACTGGCCTATCTCCGATTTTAAATTTATGTCCCTTTGATCTTGATTTCCCCCACCAGAAGAAATAGTTTCTCCGTATCTACCTTATCAAATCCTTTTAACATTAAATACACTATAATGGAGAGCTGATGTGATCTCTTACTTTTAATAGACTTCAGTTTTAATAGAGAGAATGCATGTAGTGAGAAACACATTTCATAGTCAATACTGAGACTCCTTCACCTAGTTCATAAAATCATACAGCACAGAAGGAGGCCATTCAAGCCCGTCTTGCTTATGTCAGCTCTTTGAAAGAGCTCTCGAATTAGTTCCACTCCCCTGCTCTTTCCCCATAACTCTGCAAATTGTTTCTTTTCAATTTTATATCCAATTCCCTTTTGAAAGTTACATTGAATCTGCTTCCACCACCCTTTCAGGCAGTGCATTCCAGATCATAACAACTCACTGCGTAAAAAAATGTCTCCTCATCTTCCCTCCGGTTCTTCAGCCAATTACCTCAAATCTGTGTCCTTTGGTTATTGACCCTCCTGCCAGTGGAAACAGTTTCTCCTTATTTACTTTATCAAAACCCCTCATAATTTTGAACACCTATTAAATCTCCCCTTAAGCTTCTCTGTTCTAGGGAGAACAATCCCAGCTTCTCCAGTCTCTCCACATAACTGAAGTCTCTCATCCCTGGTATCTTTCTGGTAAATGTTGTTTCTCCTGCAGAGGAATTTCCATTCCGGAAAACCTGAGGGCAAAGCATGACCCGCTACAGTGCATTTGAGCTTCAAAATAAGAATATATTCCATTGGCAAACTTTTAAATCAATTATCCTGTGCTCTCTTTAGACTCGTGGCCCTGCAATGTGCTTCTTGCTGAGTCGCAGGGTGGCGGTGTTGATGACGTTGGGTATTTTATGATTTGAGTTGCGTAAAAATTCAGAAGTGCTTCACAGCTCAGAACCAAGGCACGGTGCCAACATACTTTCAAGGTACTCCTGCTCCAAGGCAGTAAGTGGCCACATCAGCGAAAGCTGATTGTCTACCCTGAAGGTTAATCAGGATCGCAGTGGCCATGTGAGAAAGATGTTCAAGATGTTGAAAGTTACAAGTCAGCACTGTTTTGGTTCTAAGAACCTATTACTGTTGCGAAGTAAATGTGAAGGGGCCATAAATGTAAGTTAGTCACTAGTAAATCCAATAGGGAATTCAGGAGAAACTTCTTTACCTAGAGAGTGGCAAGAATGTGGAATTCGCAACCACAAGGAGTAGTTGAGGTGAATAGCATAGATGCATTTAAGAGAAAGCTAGATAAAAGCATGAGGGAGAAAGGAATAGAAGGATATGCTGATAGGATGAGATGAAGAGGGGTGGGAGGAGGCTCATGTGGAGCATAAACACCGGCATGGACCTGTTGGTCCGAATGGCCTGTTTCTGTGCTGTACATTCTAAGTAATTCTTTGTGCATGTCTTAACTCATCCTGGGCAGTAGTCAAGGGCCTCAAAGCCCCTGGGATCGTGAAGGGGAGACCCCAGGGATGCACAATGCAACTTGAGGTGATGCCTTTGGGAGAGGGAGTGGTGGAAAAGCATCCCATAGCTGCCTAGATACCCATGTTCGTAAGTTTCCCAAAGCAGCCATTCTGTAGCCTCTCTGAGTGAGAGATTGCCAATCTAGTGCTAAACTGGGGACTGCTTTGTGCTGTGAGCCCATGACGACTGGGAACTGGGTTGATACTGCCCATGCTCATTTCACATAGGACCCTTGCAACCACCAGATAGAGAAGGCTATCACAGATTCAAACCTAAGCCTCTTCATCGAATCCACAGTACCAACCAGTCCCCCAGAAATGTGCATTAATATAAATCATGTTTTCTGCTTTGTGTTTAAAAATTGATCCACTTTGATTCCTTTCATGGGTGGTGGGGGAGGGTTGGTTGAAGGAGAATAATCTCAAATGATCTCATTAGTAGGAATTCCAACCCTGTTGGTTGCCAATTGTGTCTCAGCAAACTGAAGTTCAGTGTGAAGAGCAGTTGGCAGAGAATGACAGCTCTGAACGATCTGGACTCAACCCTCATCCCAACTGGACAGTTAACAATCAGTTGAAAGTGTTTTGTTGTCCACTTTTTAATCTGAAATTGAGTACCTGTTGAATAAATTGAGAATCTTTTCACGTGGCCTAAGTCATACCTTTGAAACAATTCAAAGACTAGGAAAAAAAAGGAAGAAAGAACTTGCATTTATATAGCGCCTTTCATGACCTCACAATGTCCCAAAGTGCTTTACAGCCAATTAAATACTTTTGAAGTGTAGTCATTGTAGTACTCTAGGAAACATGGCAGCCAATGTGTGTACAATAAGGTCCCACAAACAACAATGTGATAATGACCAGAAAAACTGTGTTTTATTGATGTTGGTTGAGGGATAAATATTGACTAGGATACCAGGAGAACTTCCCAAGTCTTCTTCGAAATAGAGCCATGGGATCTTTTACATCCACTTTGAGAGGCTAGATGGAGCCTCGGTTTAACGTCTTATCCAAAAGACGACACCTCTGGTATTGCAGCGCTCCCTTGGTACTGCACTGGAGTGTCAGCCTAGATTTTTGTGCTGGAGTGGGGAAGAAAGGCAAACATCCTGATCACGTCTCAAACCTATGCTGTGGCAGAGAAAGTATTGACCTAACCCCAAGGCCATTAGCCGTGTTTCCCTACATTACAACAGTGACTATACGTCAAAGGACGTCCTGAGGTCATGAAAGGTGCTATATAAATGCAAGTCTTTCTTTATTTCTCCACCCCTCCCGCTCCCAATTCCTATTTTGGTGGGAAAAGAGCTGGAGTAGAATCTGGGACATAATGATGGTCCCATCCCATATGTTCTTTTACAAGTCCTCCTAAGGCTTTATAATATATTCCGAGTACTGTGTTCAGTCTTGATCACCGTGCCACAGAAAACATATGTGCAAATTGGAAAAGGTCCAGAGAAGAGCAACAAGACTGATGCCAAGTGCAAAGGGCATGAGCGACACAGAAAGGCCTGAGGTGCCTCACCTTTACAGACCAGAAAGAAGGTGTTTATAGGGGAGGGGAAAGAATCTTACCAAGGTACCTGAAATATTAAATGCTTTAGATAGACAAAGTCAACCCAGAATGTTACTTCAAAGTAAGGAAAGCAGAACGAGAGGACACAAATAGAAATGAGTAAAAAGTAAATTTAAAACCGGCATCAAGCAGAGCTCCTTTATTTAAAGAGTGGTAAATATTTGGAATAATCTGCCAGGCAGGGAGACAGAAACACCAGGGTTATCAAAAGTACAGTTGGATGCTGTGATGGAAGGATCAGTTTCAGTAGGCCAAATGGCCCAACTCCTTTGAATTCCTTAAAAGAGAAAAGGTTTTGGCCCGTGCATTTGCACTCAGATTTGTAAGGCCATAACCATTTGGTGCGTCACAATCTACAAGTGCTCTCTGTGAACTATTTTTCTCCAGCAACATTAATCCTTTGTGGATTCTATTGGGTATTGTTCCATTGACACTGGGCCATTCTTCATGTATAAAAAGCAGTAGATGCGAATTCAATTAATAATTTTAAATCTGAGATCGATAGATTTTTTCTAGTCAAGGGTATTAAGGGATATAGAGCCAAGATACAGATCAGCCATGATCTCATTGAATGGCAGAACAGGCTCGAGGGGCTGAATGGCCAACTCCCGCTCCTATATTCGCATAACTCTCGATGGTAAATGTCAGCAGGCTCTTTGAACACAGTTGAGGTTGGGGGAGGGGGCAGGAGAGGCACCATGGCCAAGGCTGATCCTGTCTCCTCAGTTGAGGTGGCCGGATTATGATCAGAAGTAGGCACTGATTTGCCCCTCCCCTACCATCCCTACTACCATCCCTACTACCATCACCCCAGCTGAGATCAGCTGACACCGTGCAGACCGCAGATCGAACTTGGGACCTTCCTGGTCTCCGTGGCTCGCTGGATGAACCTGCCGACCCAGCAGCGAGCTCTGCAGATTTTCCTTGAGTTATGCTGTTGTTGGTTTTCTCCTGGATTTTTGAGATGACCAAACCGAACAGTAAAGTGTAATCAGCAGCGTGGATGTAGGGCCATCTAGTGGTTATCTCTGGTATAGCAAGCATGGTTATCTTGCCATTCGCTTGTGAGCATGAATTTTAGGATCTACAAATATCAGTGAGAAATTGCCTCTTTTCTAATGTACATAGATACAGCATCCGTTACTTTCTTTATTATATCACTCCTGAGGTGTAACTTCCTGTGCAATATGACAGCGGGTACAATTTATATTGCTTATAGTTTCCTCTCTTAATAAAATCAGCATATATTATCCTCGTTGTAACACCACCAGTTCACTCAATGGCCCAGTCGACAAAGACACTGTCCAGCTTGGTGTAGCACAAAGTAATAGAGACCAAAAAGTCCCAGGTTCTATTCCCAACATGTGTTGAGTTGACAGATCTCATCCAGGGCAGCAGTTAGGGTGCAACAGTTCACCTCAGCTGCTCCCAAGGGTAGCCAGGCTTCCAGCCCTTGATTCCTATCCAGTGACCCCTCCTGAAAACTGTGCGCATGAACCTGTCATGAATGAAGTTAGGCTCTTATGCCCATCACAGTCAAATAGGCTGCTGACACTCTCAGGAAAGTTTAACTGCCCCCACCTATGGAAACCGCACCGAGCGAGGGTTATAATAGAGCAGTTCGATTTTCCGCTCCATTTTTGCCCCATGGTGATTTCAAGGCCGCTATTTTGGGCTCCCGCCTGAATCATGGGATCCCGATGGGCCCCGCTTAGGCTACCTAGCTCAGTGAAACCTGTTCTGCAGGAAGATGAGGGTCTGTAAGGTAGGAGGAACAGGAGTGCACATCCAGGCCCCACCAGGAAAGTCTGGGCCACTGCTGCCCTGGGCTCCCACCCTTCCCACCTGTGAGATGCTGCCGAAGCACCCCCCACCGCTCCCCGCAACTTACCCGAGTGCCCGTGGGCGGCTTCTGGGCGGCCCAATCTTCAACCTCCTCTTTCTCTTCCTTCCGGGCGGGCAGCTGACCAGCAAAATGTAAATGAGGCCCGGCCATTAAAGTTGGCCGAGCCTCCTGCTACCGCTAAATGGTGAGTGTTCCCTGCCTCCCCCACCGCTTGCTTAGCTGGCATCCTGACCAGGAGTTCAAATCCCCTCCATCAGTGTCCGGGTTCACACATGAAGATTAACCTTTACGACAAGGTACAAGATGGCTGCTGCAACCATTGGATCTGCACCCTAGCAAGAATCAACACCTTCAGGAAAGGATGGGGAAGACTTGCCCCTTTGTAGACACAAAGGTGCTGTTTTTAGATGGCTCACAGAGGCTGCCTGATTTATAGAGTGTGTGATGTTCATGTCTTTCCACCGATATACTTTGTGATATTCCTATAGTCAGCCTTGAGATTGTGTTGCAATGACTTTAACATTGTGCTCAGCCTTTCATATTTCTCTGGAGGTGGTGCTTTTATTGTCTTCTGATGAGATGGGTATGGCCTTGTTTTGACCTTGCTCAGTCAATGCTTTGACCCTCAGAGCAGCTTTCTCTGGAGTAGAAAATGATTGTGTGCCCTGCTTTGTGCAGGTGTAACCCTTAAAACTAATGCTTGCAATGGGCATCAGGCTGTTCTGTGATTTGAAAGACTCTTTGTCGAAGATTGACTTGGAAAGTAAAGAAAGGGTTAAGTAGGAATGTCTCGTCCATCTTCATATCAGCCAGTTGCAGTCTGCTGCGTAGTGTTTAAGAAAGAATGACTATGATAAAAGGTACTGGAGCAGTTTGCTGAGAGATAATGGTTACTCTTTTTGTCCTCAAGAGTTTTACAATAATGTAATACATGTGAACCTGATAGTGAAGAGCTTCCTTTTCTGGGTTGAAGCATCCAGTCAGGCAATTTGATTTGCCCATGACCTACCAAAATTATTAAACAGATGACGAGCAATTCCACACATTTACTGAGTTGGACATGGCTTTGTTTTCAAGTTGGTTTGATGTGATCAAAAAGTTAAAAGAAAGGATTACTTAAATAGTATTTTATCACATCGCTAAAGAACATCAAAAAACACCACATGATTTACCTTTGAAGTGCAGTTATTGTTAAGTATGCAGATACAGCAGCCAATGTGGGCACAACAAGATCCCACAAACAGCAGTGAGCTGAATGACCCATTGATCTGTTTTGATGGCATTGGTTGGGAGAGGAATGTTCGTTAGGACAACGGAAGAACTTTCTGCCCTTCTTCGAACAGTCCTACAGGATCTTTGACATCCACCTGAATGGACAGATAAGGCCTTGGTTTAACATCATTTCCTACAAAGTGCAGTGACTGCTCGTACGCAGGCAAAGACAGCAGCCATTTTGTCCATGGCAAGATCCCACAAACACCAATGAGGTGAACGATCGGTTAATTTGTGGTGCTGGTTGAGGAAGGAACAGCCAGGACACGGGGAGAACCCCTAACTCTTGGAATAGATTTTCTTTTTGCACACTTTAGATGATTTTGCAGAGTAAAGTGGAATATACAACCTTCGGTAATGTACAGCAGTAATCGTTTGAGGCGCCAGTGTTCAATTTAGTTTGTTTAACCTTCTCTGAACAATTCAACAGAGTAGTGTGGAAAGTTTGGTCCAAATGGGCAGTATACACAGATGTGGTTCTTGAACGTTTGTTTTCCTACTAAATTTCTAAACTCTCAACCAAGATTATAAAAATGCCAGTGAATGCAGCCCCAAACACTCCAACATGCACCTGAACCAGGGGAATGGACAGACAAGACCTCTAATTAACATCCCAATCAAAGGATAGTACATCAGACACTGAACGCTCCCTCAGAACTGCAGTGGCATCCAACTTCTTAAAAATCATCACAAGTTGTTTATTTTGGAGGAAGAATAAGCGAGTTCTGCTTCCTTTGCCAAGTCTGCAAGCCTCCACAATGCCTGTGGGCAGCGGGTTAGACTCGGTGGCAGACTACTGCTTAGTTAGTGCCCAGTGACTCGATTGAATGGAGGAATGAGGGCACATTTTATTAAAAGAATGTTTTTATGTTTCCTTTTAAACCCCTGGAAGCCCTTGCAATTGTTTTTTTTTAAATGAGAATCCACTTTGTATCATGCCAATTTTGTCAGGTTTGCCAACATTTAGTTTTTTTTATTAAACAAAAAAAAATTGATTTCAGATTTTTATTTTTGAAGTGGCTTGCTATATTTTTTTCAGAGGTGTCAAGCCTCGAGACCTAAGGCTTAGATTTCTTTTTTTTCATTAACTACGATCCTCTGTCACCATGAGCTACAGCCAGTGTAGAAGTGAGTTATACAGACGACAGCGTCCCGGGTTCAATCCACGGTCTGTGCTGAGTCTGCTGGGCTCAGCCAACTGGTGTTTGGATTGGGCCAGTTGCCTTGGCTCCCCTGCCAGTACCTAGTCACTGTGAGGCTACTGGTAACCTCAATTCCCCACCTTTGTACAGCGGGGCAGATTCAAAGCTGGGAGAGCTGCTCAGAAAACTGCTTTAGTGACTTTACCTGGTCGGCTGTGTTGGGGGAGCTTTGTGTAGGCAGCAGTTTAAAAAGGCGGATTGTGAGACGGGGATCTCAGCTTGCCCGAGATCAGAACAAAATGCAAGTCCTGGCATCCACTGTCACTACCCCCCCCCCCCCCCCGCCTCCACTTCCCCCCTCCGCCTCCACTCCACTTCCCCCCTCCGCCTCCACTCCACTTCCCCCCTCCGCCTCCACTCCACTTCCCCCCTCCGCCTCCACTCCACTTCCCCCCTCCGCCTCCACTCTCCCCCCCCTCCGCCTCCACTCCCCCCTCCGCCTCCACTCCCCCCCCCTCCGCCTCCACTCCCCCCCCCTCCGCCTCCACTCCCCCCCCTCCGCCTCCACTCCCCCCCCTCCGCCTCCACTCCCCCCCCCCCCCCCCCCCCTCCGCCTCCTCTACTGGCACAACCTCCTCCAGATGTTTACTTTGATTACTGGCACTGTTATGCCTCTGGAAAATACACTTTATGAGGTGATATTCTGTGCCTTCTGAGGCACATTGACTGGATGGATTCATCCACAGAAGATCTTCCAATTCCACATTTAGTGTTGGAGGTACTTCTATAGTATAAAGAGGTATAAAACTGTTGAGTTCACAGTGTCTGAATATGCTGTTAGTGAGGAAAAGACTAACACACTGGCACTGTAAATTTTTTCAAACATAGGGTTATTACAACAAGGAATGGTTTACCACAAATAAATCCAAATGGGGCAGAGAATTGGATAAGTCTTTGGAAAAGCACAGTGTAAAGGGATGAGGGGAAAGAACAGAGCAATGGGTTTAGATGGATCCAGTTGATGGGCCAAGTTGTGCAATTTTTACGATTCTCTGATTTTATTGCCCCTCATTTTCACTGAAATAAACCTGTTTACCTGTCTCTCTGGAGAGTACTTTTATCCTCAATCAAAAAAAACAACCCCCTTAACTAAATCCTAATTCCAACATCTCGACCACCGCTGAAAATCTTTTAAAATGTTTCTCCCCTGCAATTTTGCACAGCTTGGTACATGCGACACCTCTCGGTGCCAGTCCTGGTGCCATCTCCTTCATGCATGCTGGTACACAGAACTGGTTATAGCAGCCAATCATAATTGGCTTTAAACTGACAGCAGATTTGACAGTATTTGTTACTTGAATGTGAAACCATTGGGATGGTGTCTGGTGCTACAAATTCAATTAATTTGTAATCTATCTTGCTCCGTGCTTGTGGAAATTTACTCTTAGGAACACACTGGAGATGACAGCTAGCATTTTTTTTAATGACTGCTTGGCATCTATTGTATGACTGCCATTTAGGAGAACGGGGGAGTGGGCTTCAGACTGTTTCATGATTCATCAATCAGTCAGCTCAAAGGCTGAGTACAGATGGGCCTGGCTGCTTGTGTTCCTCCTTTAGCGTGCCAGGTTTTAGTGTCATGGCTGAGTATCAACCAACCCCTTTACCATTAGTTTCACACTCTAGGAATGGACAGTTGGCTCACTTCATATTTACATTGCTCACATTTCAAATCTGCTACTGACTTTCTTTAATAGATAGATATATATATATATATATATATATGTGTGTGTGTATATATATATATATATGTATATATAGTCTTCCCAAGCTTTCTCCCCCTCCTCCAAATTTTTCTGTCACTGTCACCCTGTACATTGCATAGAATTTACAGCGCAGAAACAGGCCATTCGGCCTAACTGGTCTGTGCTGATATTTACGCTCCACATGAGCCTCCTCCCATCATACTTCATCTAACCCTATCAGCATATGCTCCTATTCCGTTCTCCCTCATGTACTTACCTAGCTTCCCTTTACCTCCTGCAACTGGAAGGGGAAAGTATTCTGCACCATGGATTTCTCCAGAAGTGTCAAGAATGCCACAGTGCAGGAGGGGATGTTCACTGTTACAAGGAGGGGCCAGACTATTCGAAATCGTTCCCTTCTGCATTTTCCCGACACGCCAAGAACATAACCTTCCGTTTATCTTCCTTCTCTCCAGTTTGCAGGCTTTTGAAACCCAAGTTTGGCAGCACCTGATCACTCTACTTGATCACCGATTGATCTTCTGCTCCACTATCTTCAGTCTTATTGCAGGGCCCTTGGCCCTAGTTTTCTCAATTAAAAAAAAATGTTGTTCCTCAACCTAACTACTTCATCCCTTTGCATGCCATCAATCTCGTATACACTTGTCACTTGGCCACTTAGCTTGGTGGTATTCCAAGATAGTCCCCTGCTGCATATTATTAATGAATAGAGTGAACAGCACAATCCCCACTACTCACTGTCCCCTGAGAGAACTTTTTTTCTTCAGTTTAACATCTCCATCTGTTTTCTCCTGCCAAGACATTTTCAGTCCAGTTCACAAGTTCCATTATACCGTCTAGCAGCACCCTTTGTATCCTTATTCCTGTTACCTGAACTTACTGAGCCTTCAGGCAGCCTCAATGAAATGTTTTAACCCAAAGCTCCATTGTGGAAAATTCGCTGCCCCGTCCAAAGTCTAATCTTGCACGTTGGCTCCAAGTAATAGCGTACTGTGAAATAATAAAGGACAGATCATGTTCAAGGGAAATTTCAATGATCTCCTTTAGTGATACAGGGTGCCCCTTCCTCACCAGAGTGGGTGATCCATTGTGGTCGCAAGTTTTCCCAAGTCTTTCTTGCCATTTTTGGCCTCCTTCATAAAAAGCTACACGGTCATAGACGTACCATTGGCCAGCTCCTTCTGAGTTTCTTGAAGATCAGACAAAAGGAATATTTTGTGCATTTTTGCTATCTGATAAACTGAGTTGTCACATAGCCACAGTGCTGAATAAACATTTGCTTAATTTTCAATTTATAAGCAACAAAATGCCACAGTGTGTCCAATGGAATTAAGTTACTTTTGCACATTTAAAATATAAAGACGAATGTTCAGACTAGTCAATTCATGTGCTATGAACTGGGGAGATTATATCTGTCCCATAAGCAACCCTAACACACTGGTTCTTTGTAAGTCAGTAATGAGGTAAACTGCATTCATGCATTACTCTTGACAGATAATGAATCGTGCATTATTTATGTAATCACTTTGGCTTTCATTTCAATTTATTCCGGGGTAGGCAGCAATCAGCCTAATTTTCAGCTGTATTTTTTTTAAAACCTGCCTGTAGGCTTTGACTTTGCAGCCTGTGTGTTTTCAGGAACAAAAGCAGTGGCCTAAATTGCTGGCAATTCCTTCTGAAATCAGCTCCTCATTACCCAAATGTTTGCTTAGCTTAAGAGCCATGGAGGAACAACCAGCAATTATTCCTGGAATTTGCACATTTTCTGAATTCTTTGGGTGAAGCCTCGAGAGGTATTTAACTTGTGAACCTGTGGACGTTCGTTGAAAAATGCCGTTCACCAAGAGTTCCTCAGTGCCGCTGCGTCCCTAACCGTCTGCAGACACTCAACATCCTCCCAGGTCCATAGCTGAGGTCGGGATCTGAACAGAACAAGACTCGAGCATGTATCTGTTCTCCCTCTGTGGCACTGTGCATTAGCTCAGTGATGCCCAGTGCCACCACTCTGTTAAGAAGGGAACAATTTGATTCTGTGGGCACTCAGACATTTTGGGGGTAATTTTAACTTTGAGTGATGGTGTAAAATGGTGATATCAATTTGGCCAACCATTATACACCACACCTGACTTTCCCTTCTATTGACTTTGGATGTAGTGTATAACAGGCGGCCAATTCAATATCGCCCATTTTGCACTATCGCCCAAATTAAAATTTAAATTACCCCCTTTGTTTCTGAACAGAGATAGAGTCATTATTAGAACTGCATGGTGATAAGCTGCTCTTTTGAGCAAAGTTTTTATATGAAGGTTCCATTGTATTTATTCATTAAATCGAAGCAACTGAATTCACCAGGTAAGTTGGGTTGTACCATGTGAAAGGTTGGATTCCTATTCAGTACTAATGTAAAGCATTATGATTAACAAAGAATATATTATAATCATTGATAGGGCGGAAATAGAAATTTTAACCAGATGAGATAGATAATATAGAATGCAGTATTGTCCAGTCAATAAGGAGACTGAAACTTATTGTATTTGTTTGTTCATCTGCAGGAAATTCTATTACATCACAATGTTAAGAGATCCAGTTTCGCGCTATCTTAGTGAGTGGAGGCATGTCCAACGAGGAGCCACGTGGAAGACTTCACTCCACATGTGTGACGGGAGGACGCCAACGCCCGAGGAGTTGCCATCTTGCTATGAGGGGAACGATTGGTCAGGTTGCACACTTCAGCAATTCATGGACTGCCCTTTCAACCTGGCTAACAATCGCCAGGTGAGGATGCTAGCAGATCTCAGCCTGGTGGGCTGCTACAACATGTCCTTCATTACTGAGAGGAAGAGGGCCCAGATCCTTTTGGAAAGCGCCAAGAAGAACCTCAAAGATATGGCTTTCTTTGGTTTGACTGAATTCCAAAGGAAAACACAGTACTTGTTTGAGCGGACTTTTCATTTACAGTTCATTAAGCCCTTCATACAGTTCAACAGTACTCGTGCATCGGGTGTGGAGACCGATAACGAGACGATCCATAGGATTGAGGAGCTCAACGATCTGGATGTGCAACTGTATGACTATGCAAAGGACCTTTTCCAACAGCGGTTCCAGTACAAGAGGCAGCTAGAAAGGATGGAGCGGCGGATACGGAATCAGGAGGAGCAACAGCAACAGAAGACTCCCGAGGAACTGCCCAAAGAGGAAATGGAAGAACAGGGACGCATACCCACAGAGGATTACATGAGCCATATTGAGAAATGGTAGCCATGGTGGACTACGGCTTATCTCAAGTTCTTAAAACAATGATGAGTGAACTTTTGGTCTTCCAGATCATAACGGATCTTGGAGGTCGAAAGAAAATTTTTATGTCTATAATTTTAAAATGAATCTGTAAAACAGAGATGTTTGCTTCAGAGCAGTATGGGTCTTTCTAGACCACCCAGGTGTACAATGGATCTGGAAACAGAATCAAGCCAGGATACTCAAGATGGTCAACCATGTGATCTAAAGGCGTTATCTTGTGACCCAATGCAGTAGATGTGTTTGGAGCTATTAGCAATGGATAACAAAACTTTTCAACTGCATTATGGCGCCTGTAAAAACATCCTGCAATGAGAAACTGGTTGTGTTTGCGACAGCTCAATGACTGGTGCTGTTTAACTCTCCACATGACATACAGTTGTGTTCATTTTGGATGGTTTTGAAAATTTTAAAATTCAGGGTTGAAATTTTGTACAGCCACTGGCCAAGTGAACCACTGAGTAAAAGCATTCCCAGTCTAGTCCTATCCAGTCATTCCCGGTCTAGGCCAATCCAGTCCTTTATTCTCTTATTATTTTTTTTTTGCTTTCCACCACCTTTCTGGAAGGACTTGACTCCTTTACTAGGGTACGGTTCCACGGACATCGATTGCCCTCCAGTACCTCATCGTTACTCACGTGTGATCCTTGACGTGAATGCAGGCAGACTATCTAACTGCGGAGGGGATATCTTGACCAAGCCTGATCAAGTCCTCATCCGGCACTCTCACAGAGGTCACCACATATTAAGCAGGAGTGGGAACCCTGCCCAATTTCCCCCTTTCCTAAACCCGGAGCGCCATGGCCAATTGTGGAGCCCTTGCTGCTGCCTTGGCTGAGATCAGCTAACTTGGCACAGACTGGGGATCGAACTTTGGACCTTCTTGATCTGTGTGGCTCAGAGATGCTGACTCTGTCCCTGAGCCCAGTTCAGTTATCAATGGTCATGTTCAAATTGCTCTGTGTTCAGTTTGTTAATGCCATGTAGCAGTTGTGCACACACTCATCTCATCTGAGCCTGTTGTTGCAAGATACTTAGTATGCTGAGCCAATTCATACGGGAAATTTTTAAAAAGAGATTATCGTGTTTTTTTTGTCACTTATCACAATTATACATGGTATTGGGAATTCCCTTGATACTAATTTTGACAGGACTGAACTTAACCTTTTTTAAAAAAAATGAGTATTGTACTTTGCTCTATAATTTTCTCAGCCATTCTGTGATAGTTCACATAGTCCTATCATCAGGGTGGATAGGCCATTGTAGGTCTTGAATCTCTTGGCTATGACACTGAATGCCACTCTGTTACCATAGGTTCCATGTTGTCCATGTCAGGCACCAGTCTGGAAGCAATTCTAATTGTATAGCATTTCCTGAAAGGCATCCAACAACCCGATGGTACATTTCTTTGTGAGCGCAGGCCAATTTTAGATTCATTTTAAGTCCTGTAGTGCGAGCCACCTTACTCCATAACCTTGGTCTAATAGAAGCGTTATGTACCAGCAGCTTTGCTTTTAGATCATGGAAATGTGGCCTCGGACACTGTTTGAATAGAGTATCTAAGACAAAGCCACTTTCTCAGTCAAGAGTTTAACTTGACCATTCTCGAGCTCGGTACTTTGAAAGCTGACTTTCAGCGTCACAATGTGGAAATACTGATGGTACTTTCTTAAGAATCCATCACCAGATCTGAGTGATCACAGGAAATGGAAATGCTTTTTGTGAGGGATGTAATCTTTGTTAGGTTAACCATTTTTAGTTATGATAAAGCCATAACATATTTTATAATTGTACCATTTGGAGAGAGCAGAAAATCATCATATTTCTTCCCCTCCCCTTTATTGATTAGTCATAATCTTGGGTCATTCCTCAGTACCAATTTAAAAAAAGACCAACCAAATTGGATGGGGTGAATGAGCTTATTTGTTGTACATCACTATATCCCCAACATGTACAACCATAGACTCTCTCTCTCACATACACACACACTCTGTCTCTTACTTCAGAGAAAATTTAAATGAGTCAAATACAAATGTGGTTTCCATCTGTACCCGAATTGTTGTGGCTCCCTCTGTTTCAAATATGAGAGTCATTAGAGATGTAAAATATTCCAAATTTGAGTAATAAGTTATTTGTTATATTCAAAAACCAGAGAAGTAATTGAGTAGGCTGCTACTCAGCGATAACAAGTGACGACCTTCTATCTCTCTGGAGATTTCAGATGGGATAATCTCGTCAAACGGTTTACATTTATAAATGCAAAATCGTGAAATCTGATGTAATCTGGATATAAATACTGCTGCTTTTGAAATCCTAATTTACTATTAGTTTTGCTCTATTGTTGTCGATGTTAAAAGGGTTTTTTTCCCTCCCAAAATCTAGCGAAGATGGAAGTGCAGTACCAGGGGCTGCTCAGGATTTGTTTTTATGTTGTGCTTATTCCACCTTCAAAGTTAATCATGTTGCCTGGGAGCACTTGGTTCCAACAAATGCAGTAACATTTTGGGAGCCAAGTTTGTTCCTGTTTAAATTGCTGCAAGGCCATATATGGAGTCTCTCTGGTTACTGCAAATGAAGGAGCCAGTGACAACTCAGTGCAATTTTTTTCCCCAGGCACCAAATTCGAACATTTAAAGGGGAGGTGTCAACTTTGTAGGGAGTCCTTGGGCAGGCTCTGTTTCTGGAACAGTTTCAGGTTTCATATGTTACTGTTTGATTAAAAAGAAGATGAATAACTTGTAGTGGCAGATGCAATTGGTAATGCAGCTATGTAATCGTGCTCCCAACAGACCTGCCTGGCGACTGTCACTCATTGTGAGTGACGGACGTTCATTTCGGGTGAAAATTTTAACATGTTTTGATATATGTCACTGAGAAACAAATGGATAAAATAAATGAATATGTTTAAATGGCTTTGCCGTCTATGTCACTGTTATCAAACATAAATTGCACTCCTACCATTTTCCCCTCTGTTGATGGTTCTCATTAGTAGTTCTGTCATTGTGACCTACTATGGGTAAATATTTTATAATGACACTGCCCCTTTAAATGTATTGGTGGCCAAGATGATGGGTTAATTTTAAAAGTACTTTGATGTAATGGCCTACTGATTCCATCTGTCTTGGAAGCCTTGTCACAGTCCCCATCAGGGACAGCATATGTGGAGGACCAGGAATAAAATATTTGAGCCACTATATGAAATGGTTAAAGAAATCCTTGACGTGAAAAATTTTTTTAAAAAAACGATTTGTAAAATTGTTACGAGTTGTAAAACTGGAAGCTGAACTGCTCAATTGCATGTGATGTGAGCAACATGTTTTGAACGTACTCAAAACTGTAGGAAGTGGGGGGAAAAAAATTAAGAAATTGCAACCAATGATGGTTCATTACTGTTAGGTATTTAGAAGAGTGACCCATGATTAATGAGTGCTGAAGATATGACTGAGCTCTCAAAGTCTTCCTCGTGGGTGAGAGAATGACAAAAGGCAACATACCAAATGGAGTGCTAATCTGCTTATTCCATGGGCACTGTTCTACTCTTGATTTCTTGTTCTACACCATGAATTCTTAAGTGGTGATTCCTGTGTGAATTTTTGTTGTATAAATATATGAAAATTGTCTCCTCAGCGTGTATTTCCTGAAAATCCTACTCTGATAATCAGCAAGATATTACAGATTTTACGCACTGAACATCTGTTATTTTATTGTGATGTCGCACCTCATTCTCAAAAGCCTCTTTAGTCTTCACCTCACACCTCCCCCATGGAGTTAACCCACACTAACGTGAGTCCAGATATTTTTTATGACACGTGTTAAGTGTACATGCTTCGGAGGAATAAGGTGACTTTGGACCTATGGTTCCCAAAGCTCTCCACCACTGGCATTTTCCTTGTGTCATTTCTGAGTCTGTTGAAAATAATTGATGGAGATTACTTGGTATAAGTAGTCAACGACACACAGGCGTATCATGCGGCTACCAGGATTGTAGAAGGAGAACTAGATGGACCTGGGCCATTTTTCGTCTAGCAATTTCTCTGTTCCTATGAGGCAAGGGAAAACCCCCTTCCAATGCCCACAGTAGACCTCTCTGTAATTAACCTTCAGCAGCCAACATGTTCAAGTTTAATAATTGAGTTTGAAAGTACAGAGTTCTGATTTGCAGAGCACTGAGTGTTGAAGTTTGACCTGAGAAAGTCCACAGAAGATGCTCCAACATTCTGAGGCCTATTGCCCACTCCTGGATATCTGTGATACTAGAGAGTTCCTTCAGCCCAGGTAATGATTTTTGTAAACTGCAAAGGACCAACCAAATAAAGTTATGGCTCAAACACTAGCTGAATATGTGATTGAAAAGTAATTACAGGCTTTGTGTGGACTGTAACAGGGAATCCAAGATAATGGGCCCATTTTGAAGCTCAACCTGCCTATCCTTACTTACCTGGGTATCATACATACAATTCTCCATAATTTTGGGGGATGGTTGTTGAATTATAGATCCCATTAAATAAATACATGAACTGATTTCAATTCAAGCAATTTGTGCTGCAGTATGGTTACTGGGAATTGAAATCCAGGAGATGAAGTCAAGTTTGGGCACTGCCAGTGCCCATTGGTGTGCAAGTACATCCATCACGTACAGTAGCCTCCATTCCCATTGGTGTGCAAGGACATCCATCGTACAGTTACTTCCGTTGTCATCGGTGTGTAAGTACATCCATTATGTACAGTAATCTCCATTCCCTTTAGTGTGCAAGTACATCCATCATGTACAGTAGCCTTCGTTCCCATTGGTGTGCAAGTACATCCATCATGTGCACTAACCTCTGTTTGATTCAAGTGGAGAACTACACTTAAATTCTGTTTGCCCATGTATCCTCTCAGTTTTTAATTGATGGAAACAGTCAAAAATTAGTACAGATGTTCAACCTAAATGGAGCCTATAAGGCACTGAGGAAAAGACAGTGAAGATAAAGAAAATGCTGCAGATTGTCTTCTTAAATCACAATTAAAAGCCTGTGGTTGTGCAAGGAGTTCGTATTGGAGGCTACAGTTGGCAGCTTTTGTCCAAAACAATTCAGGGGCCCAGGCACCTGGCTTGAGTGCTCATATTTGAGTGGCCAATAAAGTTTCATTAAAAACTTTATTAAACTTAGTAACTAATATCTCCACATCAGAGGTCAATAACTAGGGGGCATAGATTGGAAGAAGGATAAGAGGGGAGTTGAGAAGAAATTTTTTCACCCGGAGGAACTCCCTGCCTGAAAGGATGATAGAGGCAGAATCCCTCATCGCATTTAAAGAGTACTTGGATATGCATTTGAGGTGCCATAACCTACAAGGCTATGGACCAAGAGCTGGAAAGTGGGATTAGGCTGGATAGCTCTTTTTTGGCCAGCACAGACACGATGGACCGAATGGCCTCCTGTGCCGTAAATTTCTAAGATTCTATCATATCTTTCAGAAACAATTGAAAATAATGACATTCTGTTTTAAATGCCAAAATTCTGAAGGGATGTTCTCTGCTTTCAACAACCGGGGTCTGAATCTCACCAGTTTCTGTAATTTAAAGGCAGCGAGTCGAAATCTAATTACTTAAGTTTTCCGTTGGGTGACTTCATTCTATAAGATCTTGTTCGCTCTCCCTGCAGCAAACTGGCCAATCGGGACTGGTTTCAACGATACTCATTTTGTGCTGCTCAACTGGCTGAACAGTCACTTGACTGGTCAGGTGACTGCCAAGGACATTAATACAGCTCCAAAGGACAGGAAATGAAGAACAGAGAACTCGTACAGCTGAATTCACTGACATCGCCATATCCAGCACTGACAAAACTGGTTTAGAGACCCATGGCACACTGGAACCTAATATTTGCTTTTATGTATTTGTGTGTGATCAACCTCAGTTCTGAAATCAGAAAGGGTAAACTACTCCATTCAAGTTTTAAAGGTTGCATGCATCACCCACTTGTGTAGAAAATTGTATCAAAATTAATTTCTTGATTAGTTCCAGCCTTCTTTATACTTGAAATGTTTTTTTAAAATATTCAAACCTTGAGGTTTTCGAACCCTTTAAGGGAGGGTGTCATATGCAGATGAGCAGAACATCAGAGCTTTTAAACTGCTCACTGTTGAGCTAATTCTGTTTTAATTTCTGCAGTGGAAAAACTGCCACATCATTCTCTGAAAGTTCATTAACAGGCAATTGCAGATTTTAATCTTTTTTTAAGTGCAGGAAAAGACAAAAAAACCCCCACTGTTGATCTTAGCCTATCTTATGATTATTCATCAGTTTTAAGGTCTCCCTCTCTGCCATTTTTACCATTAACAACGGAAAACAACCCTTTGGCATTCAATTTACATTTCAGAAATGGACAAACCAGCTTGTTCAATTCAAAACCAGATGGTGGCCAACTAAAGAAAGGGCAGTGGTTTAACCTCATTCATAATTTCATACGGAGATGTGAGTTTTTGAGGGAAATCCAGTTGTCTGAATTTTCTCTTGGTTTCTTCAAGTTTACAAAAGTCTGAGGGAGCGAAATTCTTCTGTGTGTTACTCCATAACATCGCCTGTCTCCGCCCCTACCTCAGTCCATCTGCTGATGAAACTCTCATCCATGCTTCTGTCATCTTCAGACTCGACTATTCCAAAGATCTCCTGGCTTGCCTCCCATCCTCCACCCTCTGTAAACTTCAGATTATCCAAAACTCTGTTGGCTGTATCCTATCCTACACCGTCCCACTTATCCATTCCTGTCTTCATGAACTTACATTGGCTCCTGGTCTTCCAATACCTGAAATTTAAAATTCTCATCTTTGTATTTAAATCCCTTCATGGTACCTTGCTATCTTTGTAACCTACTCTAGCCGTATAACCTGTCTCGAACTCTATGTTCCTTGAACACTAGCCTCTTATGCATCCCCTTCCCTTTGCCTTCAACCGCCTAGACCTCTCTCTCTGGAATTCTCTTCCTAAAACCATCCATCTCTCTCTCACTTCCTTTAAGACCCTGCTTAAAACCCACCCCTCTGACCAATTTTTGGTCATCCTCCTACTATCACCTTCTTTGGCTTGGCATCCATTTTTTTTTATGATCACATCTCTGTGAAACATCTTAGTACATTTTTCTATGTTAAATTTCTGACATAAATCCAATTTGTTGTTGTAACAAGTTAATTAAGGGAATCATGGGACATGGGGATCGGGCAGGAAAGTGGAGTTGAGGTCGAAGATCAGCCATGATCTTATTGAATGGCGGAGCTCGAGGGGCTGTATGACCTACTCCTGCTCCTATTTCTTATGTTCTTAATTAACTTGTTCAGTGAAATTCCTGTGTGCTATTCTAAAGTCTGCATTAACTTTGTTTAAAATATCGTGCGGAAGAATTTCACCCTAATGCATTAACCAATATGTTACAAATAGTTCCCATGAGTTCTGCAAACCCAGGGCAACTGTCAGAAGATTTGCACAGCCAGATTTTACTGAAAAACTCAAGAACTTTCACATTAAATTCTGCATGTTGGCAGCTCTGCAATCATCTAGCATGATATCCCCTGTTGAGAGACAGCATCATACTTTGCAGGGCTCCCTGAAATTTGGATTGCAGTACACAGATCTGTTCCCATCCCGATCACCCATCATCCCTATGCTCGCTGACCTGCATTGGCTCCAGGTTGAGCAATGCCTCGATTTTAAAATTTGCGTCCTTGTTTTCAAATCCCTCCATGGTCTCACCCCTCTCTATCTCTGTGACCTCTTCTAGTCCTGCAACCCTCCGAGATCTCTGCACTCCTCCAATTCTGGCCTCTTGCGCATTGCCGATTTGCATCGCTCCACCATTGACAGCCGGAGCCTCCAGCCATCTGGGCCCTAAGCTCTGGAATTCCCTCTCGAAACCTATCCGTCTCTGTACCTCTCTCTCCTCCTTTAAGACGCTCCTTAAAACCTACCTCTTTGATCAAGCTTTTGGTCACCTGTCCTAATATCTCCTTATGTGGCTCGGTGTCAAATTTTTGACTGATAACACTCCTGTGAAGTGCCTTGGAATGTTTTGCTATGTTAAAGTCTATATGCAAGTTGTTGTTGTTGTACAGGCACAATTCTCAACCTCCAGCAACAAGTGCTTCAAACTGAGGTGGATGAGAACAGGACCATGGGAGTAACAGGCAAGAGAAGTCACTGCCTTTCTCAAAAGTCACTTCACTGCTAACATTATAATAAAGTAAATTAGGTTCCAAGAAAGCTTCTCCTGCCATCACAGATGATGTGCTAAGCTTACTGGATTTGGTGTCGTGGGTGAATTTACTCCAGTGTCAAGGATTGAATTAGCTCTGAATTATCAGGCAGATCAAATAAATGGTCTTTAGATCTTAAACAGAAAATGGTAGCAATGATTAGCAGCTCCATCAGCCTTTGAGAAGAATGTTGGTGTTTAGGGTATGGATCCTTGATCAGAACGGGAAAGGAAATGCCCTTTATAGGACTGGCCAAAACAAAGCGGGAAGAGGAGGACAACTGGGTGAAGGTTGCTGCATCCTCAGATCTTGCTGCAAACCAAAAAGAAAGGTCAGAGCCTTCAAAAGGTACAAAAAATTTCCAGTGGTATTTTCAGGTAAAATTCAACAGATTTGTACAATTCAGGAGAAAATGAGAACATGTAACACTTTTTTTTAAAAAAACTTTGCTTTCCCAGAGAAGGCTGCTGTTTTAATCAGCCATAAACCAGAACAATAACTGCAACACAACCACGAAAGATAACAATCAGCCAGCTTCCATCATGAGAAGTATTTTTCTGATGAGCATCATTTCAAGTGCATAGTGGCTGTCATACCCCTGTGTAACTCATGTTGGATGGACACAAACACACGGCCAACATCGTGAAGAGCGATGGACTCAAAAGTTAATAGAAGTGCTCACTCGTATTGGCTTCTCAAAGTGATAAAATTGTTTGTGGAGACAGGTATTTGAAGATTACAAACCCCTGGTTATCCTACCAATCACAATTTCCGATTTGATTCTCTGCAGTAGCATGAAGCTCACTGTGGTTACAGTTGAATCCAAATGCCAATCTCTGGTAACACAATGCCACCTTCAGTGTCTGATTAATATTACTGCTTGACATTGTTTGTTTGGAGGGTGGGGGGTAGATTCTTCAGTTTCATCAGTGCTGGTACTTTGCTCCAAGTTTTGCTGCTGTTACTCGTCAACAGTCTCTCAGAACAGCAGAAACCGTGTAAATTGTATGCCTTTAATACCGCAGTGTGATCTTCGCTACAGATGGGGGCTCGTGATAACCCGAGAACAGTGCTGCTCCGTTAAGTTCCCTTCTTCACTTTTGCATTGTGACGACGTCAGGATATGTCAATCCCACCTCTGCACGTTACAAGGGCAAGATGTTTTCAAAAAGAACCCAAAGGGAAGAAGAAATGTACTAGATTTGTGAGGTAATGTGTCATTCTCCTCGAAATCTGAAAATATTTTTACTCTTTATTGGCAGAGAGCTGAATCAGTCTCTGTACAGATAAGATGCAAATCCATCATGATTCACAAATACTATGGAAATGCATTAATAGCATTGGGGAAATTTTGTTGTTGACAATCGTGTCTGCTCTTTCGGTGGCTCAATATGTAAATACACAACACATTGTGCTACTGATCCATACGGAACAGGAAAGTCACAGTGCTGAGTTAGCTGATCTCAACTAGGAAATGGTGGATCAGTGACCCCAGGCCAGGGGATGGAAAATCAGGCCAAGGTTCTTGCTCATGATGCGACCAAGTGATGTTGATGGAAAGAATGCACGTGTGAATGGCTAGTGATGCCCGGATCAGGGTTGTCTGCAATGCCACTAGTGGTTGAATAGTCTGCTGACATCCATATTCTGGGTTCACACATGAAGAACGGCCACTTGAACGAGGTACTGCTGGTGCCCGTGGAACTGCATCCCATTATGAGTAACAGCCTCCAGAAGGTGAGGGGAAAGCAAGGGAAATAGAAACATTTGAAACAAATGTTGGGTCCTTAGTTTCTCAGTGGAAACATGATTGACTTTGAAAATGTTTTTCAAACTTTGCTGATGGTGGGTGCGATTTTTGTAACTATATTTGTGCCAGTTAAATCAAGTTATTAAGCAAAGATTTCAGGTTTCAAACCCTTCCCCCTTCTCCCTGACTCACATAGTTTATTCAATATATAGATCAGGAGGGTCCCAGGTTTGATCCCTGGGCTGTACTGAGTTAGCTGATCACAGCCACGGTGGTTGTGAGAGTGGGACAATTGTCCTCAACGCCCTAGGGTGCGGGAGGGGAAAAGTGGGCAGGTTTGCCACTCCTGATCACTATCCCGCAACCCCTGCTGGAAGTGCACGTATGGCTGTCGGACGGAGGA
This sequence comes from Heptranchias perlo, assembly GCF_035084215.1. Taxonomy (NCBI): domain Eukaryota; kingdom Metazoa; phylum Chordata; class Chondrichthyes; order Hexanchiformes; family Hexanchidae; genus Heptranchias; species Heptranchias perlo. The sequence continues at coordinate 15,945 of NW_027138584.1, read as the reverse complement.
AGACTTGGGCTTGGCTGTGATGCCCACTGCGATCAATTAGACTGCTGCCAATCACTGTCTGGGCTTAGACAGGAATAATGGCCAATTGTCTTGTGTAGCGGAGGGCACCTGTGGAGCTGTTCCCCAGTAAGAAAATACATTACCAGGAGAGGAGGAGAGAAATTTGGGATGATAATTTTCACTGAAAGAGGTCTCGTACTTTAAGAATTGTAATTCATCTCCAAGCGTCAGCCGTGGCTCAGTGGTAGTCCTTTCGCCTCTGAATCAGAAGGTTGTGGGCTCAAGTCCCACTCCAAAGACTTGAGCACATAATCTGGGCTGACACTCTCGTGCATTACTGAAGGAGTGCTGCACTGTCAGAGGTGCCATCTTTCAGATGAGACGTTAAACCGAGGCCCTGTTTGCCCTCTCAGATGGATATAAAGTGGATGGCACTATTTCGAAGAAGAGCAGGGGAGTTCTCCCGAAGTCCTGGCCAATATTTATCCTTCAATCAACATCACAAACAGATTATCTGGTCATTTACTCATTGCTGCTTGTGGGACCTTGCTATGTGCAAATTGGCTGCCGTATTTCCCGACATTACAACAGTGACTACACTTTAAAAGTATTTCATTGGCTGTAAAGCACTTGGGGCATCCTGAGGTCATGAAAGGCGCTATATAAATGCAAGCTCTTTCTGTCTTTTAAAGTGTTCCTTATTTGAGTTTCAGCTCTATAGAATGCTCACAGCTGTATAACCCTGGAAAAAGACAAGAGTTAAATGTTTACGAATTCTGAATTCCCGGTTTACAGGGTTTCAGCATTTTACTGATTTGTCCTCCTAGTAGTGATAAATCAAACTTGAGGCTGATTTATAAGCCTTGAAATTGTGAGACTGTCTGCTGGGAGTGAAGTCTCACCATTTCGGGGGCAATAAAGTTTAATATCGTATTAAACATTATATTACAAAACATAAAACTTTCTTTGGCTGTTGAAGTGGAATACTTGAAAGGATTAAAAATAAAAGTTAATGATTTCTTTACGATCATCCCTGAAAATGGTACTGTTTACATTTTTTAAAATTCCAAACCTTTTTTGGGGTTTTAAGATATTGGCCCAGAAACTGCCTAGGAAAGAACAGTGAGCTCAACAGCGCTCACCGTTGTTACTGGTGAAATCGTGGAGCAAGTTCCAGCGCTCTCACATGCGCAGTGAAACATGGACATCCGGAAATTGCTCCTCCTGATCCGCCGGCGATATGACAGCTTCAAATTAAAGGGATATCGTGGGCTGGAATCAGTGGAAACAATGGACCAGCACCAACTTGCTCATCTGGCCAGCTATAAAGTAATTAATATCGCCACAAGACAGGTATGTTTAAAAATACCAGGTCTAAACTAAGTTTTAATGACTGCCAAACAACTAAAAATTAACTTTTAAAAACGTGGAGTCTCATTACTCCTGATTTTAATAGGTTTTGGTCATTAAAACTTTTTTTAAAGTTAAAATTTTAAAAAAATTTTCCCTTCCGTTTCTTTTATTTAATTCGATTCGTTCTTATACTTATTTTTGCTGTCTATAACTGTTTTCACAATGATTTTAATGTACCTTTCACTTCCTGGATTTAATGTTGAAAGCCTACAGAGACAGTTTCGCAGCTTGTCAAAAATGCTGCAATCTGCTCCTCTCTCTTCTTCCACAGTTCCTAGTTTTGCTGGAGCTAACACTGGGTTCTTTGCCGCTTCCTATTCGGGGAAGTGTACTGTTGGTTCGCTGCTCCGAGTAATCGGCCAAACCTCCCTGTTTTTAGATCAGGTACAGTGAAAGATACAATAAGCAGCCTGGTCACATCAGCCCCTTGTACTGTGTAGAACTACTAAATAAAGTCAGGGTAAAGGTGAGAGTGACACAGCTTCAGCTTCTCATATTGAAAACGATGGTCCTGGAGGAGAGGCATTAACACTAACCTACTTTCAATTTGTAAAAACATCATATGTTTTGTGACGGTGCCTGCTGCACCAGTTGATTGTTACCACATTTTGTCAAGTTCCAAACTGGAGAGGCACAGAATAGGGGTCAAGCAAAGGGTAGACTCAAGGTTCAAGTTCTGATGTTTACTGCTGATGAGAATTAATTGAAGACTTTCTGAACATGAAGAACCAATTAGCACTTTGTAAGACGTAGAAAATGTTCTTTTTTTTAGTGACTGGGTTTCATTTTGGAAATTTCTGCACATGTCATTTAAAAACAAGACCATCTAGTCCAAAAACTGATACCTAGTTCATCTATTTTCATTTTTGCCTGTTTTCCTTTCCCCACACTCTGCAGGGAAACACTTGGCCTCCACAAGCCCTGACTCACTCAGTGCTGAGTGCAGAAGATTGAACTCCCTATGGAGCCAAAACGAAGTAGAAATACACTTGATCTTGGTCAAAAGTCTGAGAAGCAATTGGCCTCCAACACTTCACATTTAATAGTCAAATTAGACTTATATCTAAGCAGCCTGGGCCTTCTACTCATGTGAATTTGATCCCAAAATACTGCCATGAAATTAATCTGCTAGATTATCTTTAAGTAGTTCAAAACAAATTCATTCTTACCTTGTCTTTATGGTTTTGGTATCTGAGTTTCGAATCGTTAATATCAAAGGTAATTGTCTTTTTAAGATAGTAAGAAACTGGAATCCTTCAGATAAGAATTTTATAAGTAAAAATATTGATATTCCAGGATAACTTGCTGAAGTTGCTCATTCCCAGAGTGTGAAAACGTCTGTTTTTATACTGTTCACTCATCATATCAAGTGGCTGCTACACTTTTGCGAGTGAGCTATGGTGTATGAAAGGAATTGGGCAAAAACAGAAGTTCTAAAAATAAAATCAAAAAGGTGTTATTTTTCTATTTTGAAATCAAATTTCAGGAAAGCTCTGTGAATGTGAAACATTAATTAGATACAAATTACAACACAGAAACACACCGTTCAGCCCAACCAGTCTGTGTTGGTGTTTATCCACCACACAAGCAGTGGTCCTAATTCCATGTGCCTGCACTGTTCCCGTATCCTCCTTTCCTTCAACCACCAATGTAACCTATTCTTAAGGTACTTTTTAAACTCCCTCTAATTTCTCCCCTTCTCTTCTGAATACCCAGATGCATGCTGAGGTACGTAAAGTTCCTGACCCATGTGGCCATACCTCATGTGTGAGCCTATGCAGAGATGGTTGACTTCCATGAGGTGCATCATAGCCAAATCCTATCTCATTCTTGCCCAGTTTCCACCCACTTACGCATGCACTTACCAAAAAGACACTTTTTCCTAAGCTCTGAAGGGCTAAATTCTAGGCCCTAAACTCTGGAATTCTCTCCCTAATCCACCTCTGCCTCTCTACCTCTCTCTCCTCCTTTAAGATGCTCCTTAAAACCTACCCCTTTGACCAAGCTTTTGGTCACCTGTCTACTTCTTTGGCTCGGTTTCAAATTTTGTTTGATAACGCTCCAGTGAAGCACCTTGGGATGTTTTACTATGTTAAGGATGCTATATAAATGCAAGTTGTTGTTTTTCCATTGATTTTTCAAGCCATATCCCCTCTCTCAATCTCCAAACATCCAACACCATTAAAACATGATGAATTTATCATCTTGTGAAATGGAGCTGATTTGCTTACTCTGTTGTAAAATCATTTTTAGATATTTCAATCCATATCACTTCCTAAAACAAATACAGTGCTCAACCATCACTTTTTTTTGTATAATGATCACTTTGGTGATATTTAGCACAGTACTGACACAGATCTGCAGGGGAAACCATTAGTTTATACACATTTGGCTTAACCTATGCACCATTTAAATTGCTCGACTGTGATGTGTTCACTTTTCAATTAACAGCGTTGAGAGTAAATAGACCTTGTTTACTTGCAGTATTACTAATCTGTACTGTGTACAGGAGTGTCACATAACAATGGCCCACACAACAAAGAAACCCACCAGGGGTTAGCAGTAACTCAGAATGTGAGCTCCAACAGGTTACTTCAAAACGGTTTTGTTTCAGAACAAAATAAGATGGCTCTCTGATGGCGTAGAGATAAAAACATCATCTCTGACCCTCAAATGGACCAGAAAGGTCCCAGGTTCAACCCCTAGATTGGTGCGGAGTTACTTGACCTCCGCCGGGCAATGCTACAAGCATGATTGCCCTGAGCACCCTGGATTAAGGGGAGGGATTTTCTCCTGATTGCTATCAAGAGATCCTTCCTTGTAGTGCACATGTGCTTATCTCCAATGAGGACAGGATCAGACTCAGTTGCAATTCCTTCCAAAGTCGAATAATTATACATACTAACTGTCAAGGCTCATGAAAAATGGTCTCCTGGGTGGAAGCACAAATTCATCTGATGAAACTACAATAGAACTGGATTAAAACTACAATAGAACTGGATTAAAACTACCATAGAACAGGATTAAAACTATAATGGGTCCAGATTGAAAATATAAAGAATGAAATTGTAACTATAATGGGGCTAGATTGAAGCTATAACAGAGCTGCATTTAAACTATAAAGGAGCTAAATTGAGAATATAAAAGGGTTAGATTGAACTTGTATTCGAGTTAGTTTGAAATAAACGTCGAGATTGAAACTATAATAGGACTAAATTAAAACTAGAAGAGTTATTTTTAACCTGTAACAGGGCTAGGTTGAACCTATGAAAGAGTTACACTGAATCTCTAACAAAGCTAGATCAAAACTATAATAGGACTAGACTGAAACTGCAATAGAACTAGATTGAAACTATAATAGGAGAACACTGAAACTATAATAGAACTAGACTGAAACTATAATAGAACTAGACTGAAACTGTAATAGGAGAAAACTCAAACTATAATAGAACTAGACTGAAACTGTAATAGAACTAGACTGAAACTGTAATAGGAGAAGACTGAAACCAAGGGGCCTGTAGCCACTCATTCATACTCAATGGGTAGAAAATTTACTCAAATTAATAAAGAATATTTGAGTGTATTCAAGAAGGTAACTTAGAGTTATGACTTTAAAAACAGTTGGAGAATGGACGTTCCATTATAACGCTGAGCCAAGACATTGAAATGACTCTTTTATATTAGTAAGTGATTATTGCTTTTTAAGTTTAGGTGGATGCAATTGCAAACAAATGATACCTTTGTTTAGAATACCAGGGCCACCTGTGTGGCCAGACCATGCATCAACAGTCTCCTGTCCAATATCTTTGTCGTGTCCCAACATCATTATAACATGACTCGTTCAACGTGCAGATGTTTACCCTAGTAGTTTTATTGCATTTTGTTGAAGATTTTACTCATTAACAAAGTCATATAGTCACATTCTACAATGAGCACCATGAAAGAGCCACAGTTACCTTTTGGCAACCTTTGAGATGAGTCAGCATTATTCATTAAACTCAATTGTAGGGAATTCCTTATTTTGTGTGATTCTTGGACACTGGATGAATAGTCAAGCAAAGAAAGTCACCCTCACTCACGGTAGTTTCGTCAATCAAAAGTAATTATTCAATGATGTTAACATTCATACGAGCATTCATGAAGCAAAATCAAACCATACATATGACTTTCCTCCATAAAATCCCGTTGTACACTTAATGATTCACACCATTATTGTGTAATGACTTAACAATTCATACACACATCAGGCAAATCATTAATATGTATACAACCTTTAAATCAAGGATTTTGCTTGTCGGGCCTGAAGGTCGATTAGCTCTTCAGTACTCGATGTCCTTTTCTTCTTGCGTGATGTGCAACTGCAGTGTGCATTCCTTGTGACTGTCAGGTGGTGAAGAGAAGAAACTGGTCTTCTCTCAAAGTCTTTTTTAATTGTTTTTTTACCAACAGGATGTAGCATTGGGGCGGGTCATTCTTTTTGTCCAATCGCTCCCTGTTGCTATGCCTCAATCATTAACGTACTTCAATGATTGACAGTTTAGGCTTTGATCATGTGACTGAAGACCCTTTGATGTAGAAAAGACCATGCGCTCGATTTTTCCGGGAAATTGTGGGTGCGATGGGGGCGGGGGCTCCGAAAATCGGGGAAATCCCGTTCGCGTTCGAAGCCCGGCACCAACCTGCAGACTTCCAGGTTCCCCATTGACCCGTCTGGGTGCGGGCACGCCTCCTGAATGTGGAAGTCCCACCGGCAATTAAAGCCGACAGGATGATCATTTACATAGTTGTTGAGGTAGTTTAAGTGCTTGAAGTACTTCATTTTCTCCACATTTTGTCAGGGGTGTGATTTTGAAGCATCCTCAGCGTGTTTCCCGTGCTGTGGGAAATGCTCCATGTTACCACAGATGTGTTTCAGCCAGCAGCTGGGGGGAGATTCAAATGCTTAATTGACAGATGGGGAGAAAAGGTCACTTATTGCAGCAGGGCACTCTGTTCTTTCAGACAAAGTTTTGGATGCAAGATCTTTGTGCTTGCACTGAAAATTCGTACTTTCCACTCAAAATTCTGCTGTTCAAATATATTTAACGACTTTGCGGACCCCCTCAAACTCACACCGTCAGGCTGGGGGGCGGGGTGGGGGGGGGCGCCGTGGCTGCATTCACCACTACATCCGAGGATGAGCAACATCACCAGCCTCGCCAGGCACGGCGTCCACCTCCGCCACGTGGAGCTCCACAACACAGTGCTGTGCCACAGGCACCTGCACAAGAGCACGGAGTGCAACAGCAGACAGAGCGACGTGGAAGGAGGCACTACCCTTGCAACAGGGTCTACAGACCGAGGCTCAGCTTCCTGGACCTCTCTGAGGAGCATGCATACCGAGTCACCGACATCTGCAGCCTCCTTCATGCCGAGCTGCTCCTGGCTGGGCCGAGCAGCATCTCCTTACCTGTCGCTGTCAAAGTCAGCACTGCCCTCAACTTCTTCGTCTCCAGATCATTCCAGGGTGCCACCGGGAACATCACCGGGGTGTCTCAGTGGTCTGCACGCAAGTGGATAAGGCAGGTCGCTGACGGCTTGTTTCACAGGGCCTCACAGTACGTCAACTTCCCCATTGACAACCTCAGCTACACAGAGAGGGCAGTGGGATTCCACTCCATGGCTGATCTGATTTTTACCTCAACTCCACTTTCCCGCCTTTTCCCCATTTTCGTTGACTCCCTTGCTGATCGAAAATTTGTCTAACTCAGCCTTGAATGTATTCAATGTGCTCGATGTTACCAGGGCTGCGGGTTCGCGGCGGGGGGGGGCGATCGGGCACATGGGTAAAGCGCCCGGTGAAATTAGTCAGCCACCCGCGCGATCGCAGCCCAATTGGATGCACTTACCTTGTCTTCCGGGTTCCCCACTGCTGACCTGCGCGTTGGGCGGGCTGCGCATGCGCAGTAAGATCTGTCAGCTGAAGGAGCTCTATTTAAAGGGGCAGTCCTCCACTGACAGATGCTGCAACAAATAGCAAAAATTACAGCATTGAGCAGCCCAGGGGGAAGGCTGCTCCCAGTTTAATGATGCCTCACTCCAGGTATCAATACATGGGGGGAGGGGGAGGACAGAGATCTTCCCCCCGGCGGGCGGGAGGAAGCGGCCTGCCTCTGCCACCAAGAAGGCCTGGCTTGAGGTGGCAGAGGAGGTCACCTGCACCACCAACATATCGCCCACCTGCATACAGTGCAGGAGGCGCTCCTATGACCTCAGTAGGTCAGCCAAAGTGAGCACACTTACTCATTCCCCTACACTCCATCTGCCACATCACCACCCCCACCCCACATCTCCTTCGGCACCGCCAACACGACTCTGTCACATCACCCATCACACCCACTCAAAGCTCATCCTCATCTTACCTGCACTTACTCACCTCGCCAGTACTCATCCCGCCACTACCACTCAACCCAATCCTCATACAATCTCATGGCTCTATCTCATACTCACCCTCTCGTGCATCTCTTTCACAGTCAGCCTCACTCAACCTGCCACTACCTGTGCTGCAGCCACAGGGCATGCATCACATATGTGCATTAGGCAGCATAAGGCAAACGTGTCGTGAGCATGAAGGGGATGCACAAAGGTGTTTGAGGGTTTGTCATGGTTGTTACTTATATTTAATTTCTGACCAACTCACATTACATGTTATATTGGCACCACTACTGCCACGTCTTTGCGAATCTTGTCTGGTTTGTGCAATAATGCCCTTTCCTGAGGATCACTATGAAGACCCACAACTGATGCCACCCATTGTGTCACTGCAGAGTGGGTGTAGGTGTATTTGCAGGGCTCTTATGTGCAGACGGCTGAGAGACATCGGCGATGTCCCCGGTTGCACCCTGGAAGGATACGGAGGAGAAGTTGTTGAGGGCAGTGGTGACTTTGACAGCGACAGGTAAGAAGATGGTTCTTGGGCCAGCCAGGAGCAGCTTGGCATGATGGAGGCTGCAGATGTCCACGACTGCATGTCGAGTGACTCTGAGCCTCCGTGTGCACTGCTGCTCAGAGAGGTCCAAGAAGCTAAGCCTCGGTCTGTGGACCCTGTGGCGAGGGCAGTGCCCTCTGCGATGCATCTCTCTCTGCGGTAGCCCTCCTGCTGTACAGGTGGATGTGTCACAGCACTGTGTTATGGAGCTCCACGTGTCAGAGGTGGACGGCGTGGATGGCGAGGCTGGTGATGCTGTTCGCCCTCCGCCCTCCGAGGAGGTCATGACTGCAGCTATGGCGGCCCCCATCTGGAAGATGTACATCTGAGGGAGTCCGCAAGGTAGGTACATGTCTCTGGATCCCGGGGTAAGTGTGCAAGTTGGTGACTTTGATTGTCAGGAGGAGGGTGGTGGAGGCCAAACTTTGTCCCAAGTGACAGAGTGGCCTCCTGCAATGGGTGAGGGTCTCCCCCCACCCACCTGTCAAATGGACTTTTGCAACTGCCACAGGCTGACAGCTGCAACACGTCCATTTCAACTGGGAGTGTTTCCCCCAGTATGGGAAACAGTCCCAGTTTGCTATAAAATCCCACCCCTCCTCACATAATCCCTTAATCAGGTCAGTTAATGACCTGAACAAGCAAAATAAATAGCTTCAAGTGGCATCCCGCTGGCTTTAATTGCCCGTGGGATTCCCACCAGCGTGGGCTGCACGCGCACGCCGGCGTGTCAGTGGGGAATCCGGAAGTGGGCGGGTTGGAGTCGGGCTCCCAACCCACTCCGGGATTCTCCGATTTTCGGAGCCCCCCCGCCAGGAACGCACTCGATAGCGGGTGCTAAAATGATGCCCAATGACTCAGCCTCTACAGCTGTTTGGGGTAAAGAATTCCAAAAATTCACGACCCTCTGGGAGAAGAAATTCCTCCTCATTTCCGTCTTAAACGGGCGACCCCTTATTCTGAGACTATGCCCCCTAGTTTTAGATTCCCCCATGAGGGAATAACATCCTCTCATTCTTCTAAACTCCAATGAGTATGGACCCAACCTGTTCAATCTTTCCTCATAAGACAACCCTTCCATACCGGAATCAACCTAGTGAACCTTCTCTGAACTGCCTCCAATGCAAGTATGTCCTTCCTTAAATAAGGGCACCAGAACTGTACGCAGTACTCCAAGTGTGGTCTCACCAGCACCCCGTACAGTTGTAGCATGACTTCCCTGCTTTTATACTCCATCCCCCTAGAAATAAAGGCCAATATTCTGTTTGCCTTCCGGATTACCTGCTGCACCTGTGTGTTAACTTTATGTGTTTCATGTATGAGGACACCCAGATCCCTCTGTACCACAGCATTTTGTAGTATTTCTCCATTCAAATAATATTTTGCTTTTTTATTTTTCCTCGCAAAGTGGATGACTTCACATTTTCCCACATTATATTCCATCTGCCAAATTTTTGCCCATTCACTTAACCTCTCAATATCTCTTTGCAGACACTTTGGGGTCGATTTTAGCACCCGCGATCGGGTGCGTTCCTGATGGGGGGGCCACGAAAATCGGGGATTCCCGGGGCGGGTCAGGAGCCCGGCTCCGACCCGCCCACTTCCGGGTTTCCCACAGACGCGCTGAAATGCGTGCGCAGCCCCCGCATGTGGGACTCCCGCCGGCAATTCAAGCCGGCGTGGTGCCACTTAAGGTATTTATTTTGGTATTTCAGGACGTTTACAGACCTGATTAATGAGATATTTTAGGAGGGTTGGGATTTTACAAACAACTGGGACTGTTTCCGGTACTGGGGGAAACACTCCCAGTTCAAATGGTCGTGTTGCAGCCATCAGCCTGTGGCAGCTGCAAAGGTCCATTTGACAGGTGGGGCGGGGAGACCTTCACTCATTGCAGGAGGCCACTCTGTCACTTTGGACAAAGTTTGGCCTCCACCACCCTCCTCCTAACAATTAAATTCACCAACTTGCACACTTACCCCAGTGTCCAGACACATGTACCTACCTTGCGGACCCCTCAGATGTACATCTTCCAGATGGGGGTCGCCGTAGCCGCAGTCATGACCTCCTCGGAGGGCGAACAGCCTCGCCAGCCACACCGTCCACCGCTGACACGTGGAGCTCCACAACACAGTGTTGTGACACATCCACCTGCACAGCAGGAGGGAGGGCAACCGCAGAGAGAGATGCGTCGCAGAGGGCACTACCCTCGCCACAGGGTCCACAGACCGAGGCTCAGCTTCCTGGACCTCTCTGAGCAGCAGTGCACACGGAGGCTCAGAGTCACTCGACATGTAGTCGTGGACATCTGCAGCCTCCGTCATGCCGAGCTGCTCCCGGTTGGCCCGAGCACCATCTTCTTACCTGTCACTGTCAAAGTCACCATTGCCCTCAACAACTTCTCCTCCACATCCTTCCAGGGTGCCACCGGGGACATCGCTGACGTCTCTCAGTCGTCTGCACAAAAGAGCCCTGCAAATACACCTACACCACTCTGCAGTGACACAATGGGTGGCATCAGGTGTGGGTCTTCATTATGATCCTCAGGAAAGGGCATTATTGCACAAACCAGACAAGATTTGCAAAGACATGGCAGTAGTGGTGCCAATATAATATGTAATGTGAGTTGATCAGAAATGAAATATAAGTAAAAACCATGACAAACCCTCAAACACCCTTGTGCATCCCCTTCATGCTCACGACACGTTTGCCTTACGCTGTCTGCTGCACATATGTGATGCATGCCCTGTGGCTGCAGCACAGGTAGTGGCAGGTTGAGTGAGGCTGACTGTGAAAGAGATGCACGAGAGGGTGAGTATGAGATAGAGCCATGAGATTGTATGAGGATTGGGTTGAGTGGTAGTGGCGGGATGAGTACTGGCGAGGTGAGTAAGTGCAGGTAAGATGAGGATGAGCTTTGAGTGGGTGTGAGGGGTGATGTGACAGAGTAGTGTTGGCAGTGCAGAAGGAGATGTGGAGTGGGGGCGGTGATGTGGCAGACGGAGTGTAGGGGAATGAGTAAGTGTACTCACTTTGGCTGACCTACTTAGGTCATTGCAGCGCCTCCTGCACTGTATGCAGGTGGGCGATATGTTGGTGGTGCAGGTGACCTCCTCTGCCTCCTCGAGCCAGGCCTTCTTGGTGGCGGAGACAGGCCACTTCCTCCCGCCCGCCGGGGGGAAGATCTCTGTTCTCCCCCTCCTCCTCACCCCATCCAATAAGAGCTGGAGAGAGGCATCATTAAACCTGGGAGCAGCCTTCCCCCTGGGCTGCTCCATGCTGTAATTTTTCCTATTTCTTGCAGCATCAGTCAGTGGAGGACTGCCCCTTTAAATTGAGCTCCTCCAGCTGACAGACCTTACTGCGCATGCGCAGTCCGCCCGACACGCAGATCAGCAGCGGGGAACCCGGAATAAGAGGTAAGTGGATCCAATCAGCCTGCGATTGCACGCAGTGCAGACTGATTTCACCAATCGCCCGCCCCCCCGCCGCCCTGGTAATATCGGGCCCTTTGTGTCCTCATCGCAACTTGCTTTTCCATCTATCTTTGTATCATCAACACTCCATCAACACTCAGCTCGTTTGTGACCACCACAAAAGATTCCTTCACGTGTGCGCCAGATTCCTTGGCAGCTGCCACGATTCCTTCATCCTCTGAGAATCCAACATCCCTCCCTTCTTCCATGCACCAAACACCCTTAAGGGCTGGCTCCTCGGGGACAAGGGATAGCCCCTGCACACGTGGCTCATGACACTTCTGAGGAACCCCATCACCAAGCAACAGCGTCGATATAACGACAGCCACATTGCCACCAGGTCTACAATTGAGCATGTTATAAGGCTGCTCAAGATGCAATTTATCATTCTGGGGGAGCGCTTCGATTCGCACCAGACAGAGAGGGATGCATTAGTGTGTGGTGCTCTGTACAACACGGCACAACAGAGAGGGGTGCCGCTTGAGGAGGTCCCATCCACATCTGCCACCCACATTGAGGAGGAGGAGGCAGAGCAGGAGGAGGAGGAGCAGGAGCAACCCATGAGCAGAGCAGCGGCTCACCTGGCTGCTCGTGAGGCCACAGAGACACTGATATGTGAACAGTTCCCCTACCATCAGATAGTGTGAAGAGTCCAGTTCTCACATCACCTGGATAGAGCAGCGCCTACACCAGTAAACCCCCCCCACCCCGCCCACAACACCTTCCTGCACAAAACAGGCCTGCAACTACACATACACCCAGGTAGGGTGACCTAATGGGTGGCATCAAGTGTTGCCGTTCATGGTAAACCTCATGAAAGGGCCCTATTACAGAAGCCAGTCAAGAATGGCCAAGACGTGCCAGCAGTGGTGATAATATTTAATGAGTTTAACATAAAGCTAATATAAATTTAAAAAATGACCAACCGTCAAACATCTTTGTGTATACCCTTCGTGCCTACAAAACCTTCGCTTTTCTCTTCTGACTACTTCTATGTGGTGCTTCCCCTGTGGCTGCAGCAGAGGTAGTGGCAGGTTGCTCTTGTCCATGCCCTGACCGATTAAATGCTTTGGGTTTTCGTGCCCGTGAGGGCCCCTCCAAAGACTGCTCCACCTGCACCTGTGCCGGGGCAGACTCGGCCACCTGGACAGGAGGCAGCATTGCGGGTACTGGTTGAGAGGGGGGCAACGGGTGAGACATGGGAGCGCTTTGAGTGGCGTCCCCACTTCCATGTCCCCTTTCGCCATCATCCTTCTCCTGAGCCAGGCCCACATCACTCCTACCACTCTGCTGGACAACAGTTTGGAGAACATGTGTGAAGCCTTGTAAGGCCAGTGCCAGTGTATCTGTCTGCCTGTTTAAGGCGGCAGAATGTTGTTCACTGTGAGTCCGAACGGCTGTTGTCAGGGCCTGAATGGACTCATTTGTGAGCCATGCTTGAAGCTCAATGGAGGCTAGCCTTCTCTCCATCACAGACATTCCCATGCTTACAGTATCTCAGAAAGTTGCTCAGGTCCTTATGACACTATCTCAGAGATTCCCTCACATCCCTGTGATCATAGCTCTGGGATTCCCTCCCGTGCCTGTGCCACCATTCCACTCATGCAGGAGTTGGACTCCTCCATCCTCTGCGTTATTGTGGAGAGTGCGCGTGGCACCTGTTCCAGCACCTCGCAAATGTGCTGCTGCCCCTCGATCATTCTCCTTTTAAAGGATGGCCCCTAGGGTTCAGCATCTGCGTCCAGCTGAGGAGAGCCTGGAGAGGAGTGCTCCCACCAATGCGGACTCTCCGCAGCTGCCCCTGCCACCAGTGTCAACTCGTGCTCACGTGTGTGGTAACTCACCAGGTGCCAACCCAACTAACTGAGGACTAGGACCCACCGAGGTGTGAGTATCTGCGCTGGTGGATGGCTCGCTCAGATGTGACGGTGCCCCCTCAGAGACCAGCAGGTCCTCTGAGGAATCGCCCTCTGCCATCACATTTTCAGTTTGGCGAGATGTAACAAGTGGAGTGCCACAGGGATCAGTGCTTGGGCCTCAACTATTTACAATCTATATCAATGACTTGGATGAAGGGACCGAATGTGTGGTTGCTAAATTTGCTGATGACACAAAGGTAGGTAGGAAAGTAAATTGTGAAGAGGACATAAGGGGGGTGAGTTTAACCCCCAAGAACGGGTGGGTTGGGGGCGGGTGGGAGTCGAAAATAATTGTTTTTTTGGGTCGCAACTGCAATATTTTTGGACTTGGCATTCCCAGTTGGAAGCCTGTACTTTTACATTCCCAAGTTAAACCAAGTGAGAGGTGATCTTTTGAAACATGTAAGATCCTGAGGGGACTAGGAGGGGTAGATGCTGAGAGGATGTTTCCCCTTGTGGGAGAGACTAGAACTAGGGGCCACAGTTTAAAAATAAGGGGTCTCCTATTTAAGACGGCGATGAAGAGAAATTTTTTCTCTCAGATGGTCGTGAGTCTGTGGAACTCCCTTCCCCAGAGAGCGGTGGAGGCAGGGTCATTGAATATTTTTAAGGCTGAGTTCGATAGATTCCTGATTAACAAGGGAGTCAAAGGTTATAGTAGGTAGACGGGAAAGTAGGGTTGAGGTCACAATCAGATCAGCCATGATCTTATCAAATGGCAGAGCAGGCTTGAGGGGCCGAATGGCCTACTCCTGCTCTTAATTCGTACGTTCGTATTTTCGTATGTCACAGTGGTCGCTGAAGGCCTTGTAAAAGAACGGAAGGCAATATTTTGTATGCCGAATTTTAAAGTTCTGTCACCAGACGTTTGTCGGGTGCCAGTCTCGGCGTCCCCGACGGACAGGCACTCGAGGGTTCAGCTGAGCTCCAGTGCCTCCTGCTCTGCGTCTGTGAGGATGACGATTTGTTGCGGCCCCGCTCTGGTTCTCGCCCTCTTCTGTGCATTCTGAGCTCTCTGCTCCTATAAGGGGAGAAAGAACAGATGCGTGAGTGAGTGATGGAGACTGGCCAACCAATGAATGCATTGGTTTGGGTGCGGCTGACCATGAAAGAGATGCATCAGAGGGTGAGCATGAGACAGAGCCATGACATTGTGTGAGGATTGGTTTGAGTGCTGGTGGTGGGGTGACAAATGGGGAGGTGAGGATGTGCTGAGTAAGTGCAGGTAAGTTGAGGATGAGCCTTAAGTGGGTGTGAGGAGTAATGGGATAGAGTAGTGTTGGCAGTGCAGAATGAATTGGGGGGTGGGGGCGGTGATGTGGAAGACGGAATGTAGGAGAATCAGTAAGTATACTCACTTCGGCTGACCTTGTTAGGTCACTGAAGCGCTTCCTGCACTGGACCCAGGTGCGGGAGATGTTGCTGCTGCTGGTGACCTCCTCTGCATCCTCGAGCCAGGCCTTCCTGATGGCAGAGGCAGGACACTTCCTCCCATCCGTTGGGTATAACACATCCCTCCTCCTCCTCAACCCATCGAGTCGCACCTGGAGTGAGGCATCGTTGAATCTTGGAGCAGCCTTGCCCCTGGGATGCTCCATTGTGGTGTGTGGGTGTTTGCTTCAGGAGCGGCCATTGGAGGACTGCCCCTTTAAATAGAGCTCCTCCAGCTGACAGCCTGTGATGCGGGTGCACAGTCCGCCCGCTGAGCAGCTTTTGGACAGCAAACCCGGAAGCCATGTTAAGTGGCTCCGATTGACTTGCGATCGCGTGCAAAACGGACATTTTTAATTGAGCGGTTTATCCACGCCCAATAAAAAATGGGTTGTAAAAGGTATTTATTATCTCTGTTTATGCTCTTTCATGTAGAGATAGCCTCTTACATTTCTATGCCCAGACATTCCTAATGGTCCTTGCATCTCCAATTTTGATTGCTTCTGTGGCGTCAAATCCATTTCTTATATCATTTGACCGTATGCTGGACGCAACACTGTTTGATGTTTGACAATTCCCAGTTCTTTTGAACAGATTACCAGATAGGAATGAGAGGCCCATGCCTTTTTTCATACCGATCATTGCTTTCCTGATCTGAAGCCTTTGATGTATGTCCTTGTTGCCTTTTCTTACATTACCCCCTGCTGTGTTGAAAAGCTTGTGCTTCCAAGCGCCAGTG